>NW_020271320.1:636369-660487 GCF_002803265.2 Melanaphis sacchari | reverse complement strand
ATATATGAATAATTACCCCTGATCGCATGACGCATATTAGTTGTAGTCGGGACTATTTGTCTTTTAAACCATTAGAATGGATTAAACATATATTATTGATTATTATTTTTACAGCCTAAACATTCAATAATAACATTATTATATGAAAAATATTTTATCTGCTGTCATATTGTTATTTTGAAATTTTTGAATCAAAATGCATTCTGTTAGTATTTATTAATTTACAATTAAACTGTTGAATATTTATTACATATTAATATGGTTTATATTCAAAAGGAGAGAAAAATACTTTCCTTAGACGCAAAATATCTGAATTCAACCTTGGACCGGTTTTAATAATATCTATTCTATACTTTATATGAAATCAAATATAGCTTAAAAATAATATCTTGAATCGGTCGAATATATTAAATTTCAAATGTTTTGAAATAATAAAATTTGAGAAATATTATTCATATTATTCACGCACAATAGTGCACAACACTCTGTTAAAGTATTTGTGAACTACGTACAGCATCAGAATGATCGTCTTACCAAGAAGATACATGTTACACATATGTTCCTAGTACCGAATTTTGCGATTTAAGTCACCCTCTTAAATAACAACACCTATATAGGTATATTTGCAGTTTAATCTGACCGGCCGCCCACCACAATGGGTTAGTAAATGATTTATTGAAAGGTACCTATATTGTGTTTATAAAAAATCGTATTCATTCCATTCGCGTACAGCATTCTGTTAAAGTATTTGTAAAAACTACATACGGCGTTGGAATGATCGTGTTCGCGCAAGTTATCGAGTGCGATAACTCCAAATGGATTTTATTGCCGCCCTAATCGCGACTCCTCTCCTCTGGGGTCGATGGCCCTATTATATGCTATTCTGAAATCGATTGCCCGACAGTAAAAACGGATTAGTTGATCAACGGCCCTCACAATCACATATCTTTACGGAATTATAACAGCCGTAAAGATTACGTACAGATATTGCCCTATCTCAGGTGATATAGGGTCATTGGCCACTAATTTCGGATAGCATATTTTTTAGTGTTGTCGGAGACACCGGCATGAAGTATAGTCACTCCTCCGTGCGACGCTTTCATGGTAACAAGTTGTCGGCACGTTGCCACCTCAGACCGTCTAGTGAACTTCGTCAAAGTGTCCAAGTGTGCGCCCGTTTTAGACTTTTACCTTCGCCAAGTTCAGTTGTCTTGTGTGTTGCGTTTGTGCTTGTAAATCAAACGTTTTACACCTTTCGCGTTTCGAGCCATATATATGTATATCGTTGTTGTGAAATCCGCACTCCGCTAAACTTAAATATATATATATATATATATACTGTCTTGCGGTCTTCGTTTAGAATTGACACATATTTTTTTCATTTTAAAAGATGCTTCAAGCGCATGTGATGTCTACGGATTTTTAACGTATAATGTATACATAGTTTTTCAAGACACCGGGTTTTCAAGTGGTAAATTTATTATTGAAACGAGATGAGTTATGACCACATTTAAGGTAAGCTTATTGAGTTTTATTTTGTGTTGTATATGACATTTTTATTTTTAAATGAAATATGAGATTGTTGAAATCTATTATTTTCAAATAATCATTAAGTGCTTAAAAATTTAAATTATTACAAAAAATCAGTTCTCACTTCTCAGATAATAGTTCATGTTATTATTGCTTAGTTTGATTTAAAGTAATCTGCTCTTATGTTAAAGTTAACAAGTAAAAAATGGATTCTAATGAATGTGAATATGGTATTCCGTATTTCTGTGAGCTGGATATGATATGCGTCAAATTTCATGTATATACCAGTCCATTTCACTAAAATTTTTATTTTAAGATCTATGTATTGTGTTAAGAGTAGAGGTGTTTATTGACCATCACATCACAGCCAATAAATAAGTGTCAAAAAATAAGATTTTTATAAGTTTTCAATGTTAGTAATATTTTTTAAAACTACTTTAGTAGTGTTAAAATTTTTTATTCATTTTAGAACAGTTGACTTTATGCATAGGAATGTCCGTTTATTATATTTTAGTGGCACTACTATGGCCTTGATGACTGTTTGGTTGGCCGTTGAATAAATTATATGCGACAAACTATATATTATGTTTATTTTAAATTAGTTTTATAAGTAATAAGCTATTATTCTATATTAAAGTTACTATTAATCTTTATAAAGTTTTGTGTTAGATTATTTTAGAACATTGAATATTTATTGGATCATCTTAAAACCAAAACCAAAAGATTTGTCTTGTTTTTCTTAGTCTAGAAATTATTACAATAAGTTTATTATATTAATTTTAGAACATTATATATTAGCTAAAAAACAGTTTGTCATACATGATATACTACTAATATTCAAATTTACTAAACTTAGCATTGCATAACATACTCAATATTCATAAGATCTTTTTGAAACCAATGCCAAATGATTTGTCTTTTTCTGCTTAGTCTAGAAACTTTTACATAAAGTTCAATTTGTATTAGTCTATTTTGAATGTTAATAGTTTATTTGTAGACTTTTTTTTCTATGTTTGTTAATAGTTTATGTGCTTAAATAGTCCATAATGTTACTCTTGAAGCTTTTAATGAACTTAGTGGCTAATGATTCATGTAGTCATGTCTCAAAAATGTTAAGCAACCAGAGTAAGGTATTATTCGAATAATTTTTTATTTAGATGATTATTTAGATAAAATTTTATTCGAATGAATTGTTCACAATTATTTTATTAAATTTTTTTTAATTGAATTTAATTTCAATTGTATACTTAATACTTATATGAATATATATATTTAAGTAGTGCGTGATATACAAAGCTACTTATTACTTAAGAGTTAAGAGGTAGTGACTAGTAAGAAACACATACTTTTTTTTAACTAACTTTAATTAATTAATTAATTAATTTTTATTTCATATATAATGATAATAAATCATAACAAATATTTTTATACAATAACATGTTAATTAAAATAATTTAAAAATTAAATTTATAAGTTTTTTAACAAAAAAGATTTATGCTGAATTTTTTTATGAAAGTCTTTATGATTATCATATACTTATTAATTTATATTTAGGTATAGTAATATCAAACAACTCTTAGGAATATAATATATGCAATTTGACATTAAACTAAACTGTTATTTTTCCAATACCCAAGTATAAATATTTGAGATTTTTCCAAAATAATGTTATAAATATTCAATTATTATTGTATTTATAGATAGATATATTTCAATATTTGTTTCATGAATATAAACACCACAAACGGTTTTATTTTAGGCAAAGCAATAAGAATTTCATTTATTTTCATATTTTTTCTTCTCAGAAAATTCAAATCTTTATATCTTATATCATTGATTATAGAATCAATAAGTTTGATTTTGAATTTTTATTTAGATTTTCTCTTTGTCATTTTTGAGGCTGATTTATAATTGTTTCAATTATAAAAAAAAATATGATCATTAATCTTATAATCAACCTTATCCTTGAATAACCTTTTTCAAAATCATTAAAATCAAATTTTTTTTTTTTTTAAGCTAGTTAAAGTTAATGGTAGAAACTATCAGTATTCATGTATGTACACCTTAGTTCAAAGCAGTATACTGTAATTTTATTTATCATTAGCTACTTCATACAAATTAACGATGTAAACGAGATATGTTAATAGACACTAAACACCAATATTTATTTTTACTTGTGAAAAGTGATGCCAAGAAAGCTTGTCTAATTTTTTTTAAATACTTATTGTGCTGAAATGAAGTTTCAAAAAAAAATTAAATAGTTTGTTTCTTTCAAATATAAATATTTTACTTCTGTAAACAAAATTTTAGCTACTTTTTATTTATATTAAAAATTATTTTAAGGTTTTAATCAAAGTTAAATCATTTTAAATGAGCCTTCTCCTACTAAGACTGAAGTTTGTTTTTTTTATAATGATTCACGATTCCTATAATATATATTCATTATTTAATATTTTAATATTATTGTGTTAAATCATGTGTGTCTGCTTGTGGTAAATGTTACAATTTTACATTTAAGTATTATATTATTTAGTGAGAAATCATACAGCTACAAAAGATTTATATTATGAATGTATGCCATTGTTATAGTTTAAATTGAAGTTAAAATTCACAATTATCTTAATTTGAATGCAATTGTATAAGTAAATAACTTATTTTAGAAAACTTCAAGTCAAAACGTACTATTCTAATAAATAAAATAAAATATTTACTCTGCATCTTAAATCATTATTTGTCATTATTTATACTTGAATGTGTAATTTCATAAATTATATGCTTTAGTAGAATTTTTATGTAAGTCAATGTTATGTATGTGTATTAATTTTAATTAAAATTACTTTTTTTTTTTATTTCTTTTTAATAATTATTTTTGCTATCTCATAACTTTCAAAAACAAATGTATTAGATAAGCTTAATATATTTTGGCTTATTGATAATTCATCTTTAAAAGAAAAATACAATTTATAAAATACATTAAATAGAACATTGATTGTTCAGACTAATATTTTAGTTATAATAAGAATTTACATCAGAAAAAATAAAAATATTTAGGTAAAGCATAGTAAACTATACTATAATATTATCTATATGATAAATTACAATTATTTGATTCAAAATAGTGATTTATTATTAAAATATTTAAAACTATTTAACATTTTTAAAGTTTTGTAATTTAAACAAGAAAAATTAACTATAAACATTTTCAAACTGATAGTAATAAGACAACTTTATACTTAATGAAAATAATTATTTTACAATTTTTTTTTTAATTTATTACATTTATAATAATCAATTGTTATTGATAAAACTTTAACATTGGACAAAAAAAACATAAGTGATTCAACCCAAATTAATTGAAATGTATTATAACCTAAGAACTCTAAGCAATAGGCAGATGTAAGCCACCCAATTTGAGGTACTACCCAAATCATAACTAGATTTATAATTTCAATAAATGTTAGGTTAATAAACGGATAACATAATGGTAAAAATGACACAAACCAAACAAAATATTGAGAAGTCATGACAGTGTTAAATGCTACCATAATGAAAGATAAACAAAACAAGCAGAAAGGTAAGTCTTTGGTACAGGAAAATTTGAATGACGTGGACACTAAAAGAATTAATGTCGGAAGTTTTGTTGCTATACTGTATATTATTGAAGTTTTGTCAAAGCTAGATATTAAATAATTAAAATAAAAATAAATAGAAAAATTATGACGCACATCTAATCGACGACTGTGGTATAAATATGCTTCATCCAAAAACTGTTGGCCGTAAAAGTAATACCAAGGCCATGTTAATACAATTAATGATAACACAAATACGACAACAAATAATGTTTTCTTGCGAGTAGGTAAAAGCCGACCAAGAATCATTTTACAAAACGATGCATAATTATTTTTGTTATCAATGGATAAATAATATACTAAGCAATAAATAATGGGATAAATCCGCACATGCACAGATATTGCAAAAAAAATTGCAGATAGTATGTAACAACTATTGATATGAGCAAGCAATGTTATAAGGACAAAAAAGCAAGATATAGAATCAGCATTTCCACGAGTTGAAATAACAATACTTAAAGGATTGTATAACCATAAATAAGCACAGAAATTACTAAGACCAGGATGGGATTTTGAAACTAATTTACGTATAATAACAGCAATTGCTAAATCAAATGCTGAAAATAATAGCTTTCCCCAACAATTATGTAGTAAAATATTGGGTATAAGTAACATAGCTATTAATGGAGTATATCTGTACGTTGGTCTCATATACGGAGAATCACCTTCCCACATATGCTGAGCTGCATCTGTGAATATTTTGTAGTCGATGTCGGTATAATGAACACCCGTATCATCATTATCATACCATTGAGAGAAAAGAATCATAAATATTCTAATAAAGAAAGCTAACACTATATGCCAAATAAAATACATATTATTTATCTAGTAATTACAACTAATTTAAATTCACATCTAAATTCTTGTACTAAGCTTTAGTGCATTTGAAGTCAAACACTCCCTAAATTTCATGAATTGGGTTTTACAAGAGTTAGGTTTTAAATCTTTTTCATTTTGTATAATACACGCAGCATACTCTAAGCCTTCAACTCGACATTTTAGTAAAAGCTCAGGATATCTTTTAAATCGTGATTTCGCTTTATTAACTGCATCCATCACTTTGGTGTTTCTGTTGTTTTTCTTGATCTGTAATAATAAAATATTAATTTATATTAAGTTATCATAACTTTTATACTTTCAATTCAAAACAATAGTATTTATTCTTATCAAAGTCAAGTAATTATACAAATAACTATCAAATAAATTATCATAACTTACTCAAGTTCTTTTTGAAGATTTAATTGTTTGATTTTTTCGATAGTTAATTTCCTTTTTATATCTTCTGAAGTATTTGGTTTAAGAATATCATAAAATCCTTTACTGAATAAGATCAAAAAACTAATTGTACTTCCAGCTACTACAAATATTCTAGGGTGTCGTCTGTAGAATGGCAAATCTTTAAATTTTCTTCTATCAGAAAATTGTTGATAATTATGTCGCTGATTTGACTGATCTTCTGACATATTATTCCTGTTTACATATATAACATTTTTTTTTTAATATTTAAAAACTATAAGCAATTTTAATTTATGCAAGAAAAATGTATTCCATTTTTAAATCTTTGAAGAGAAAATTAAAAATATACAAATGCTTCTCAGAAAGTTGATTAATAATTATTGTAAATTGGAAAAAATGTATACATAGTAGTTGTCTTTTATTATAATCACGAACAATGTTATAAATTTGAGATCATAAAATTAACATTATGTACTAGGAATATTTAACATATAATCAAAGTTTCTATTGAATAGCTTATTATAATAAAGATCAAAATGTTTATACAACAAATGTCTAAACAACTTTTTATGTTTCGTACATATACCAATATGACAGAAGTTGTGACCCGATGATCAGTATTACTTGTAGTGTATGTATAAAAAATGAATGAAAAACGAAAACGATTTAACAGTTAATGAAAAAATTTCAATACTACAACATTATGACAATTTACCAAAAATGGGACAGTGAGAAGCAGCTATAAAACTATAAATTTCTCAACCATTGCTGTATAAATTTTAAAATAATAAATTATAATAGAAAATTCAGCAACACTTAATAAAAATCCAAACATAAAGAGGAAGCGCAGTAAGAAAGAAAAACGGGCTGAATCAGCATTATTATTATAGTTTATTAATGTTAGGAAAAATTATGCTCACATCAAAGGTATAATATTGTGTCAAAAAGCAGAAGACCTGGTGAAAATAATGTATAAAGAAATTTTTATTGCCACAAAAGAATGATTTGGAAAATATTTTATACAAATTAACATACAGAAAACAAAAAAATGCAGATTTTATAATAGAAAAATGGATAAAAATTGATTGGCCAAAAATTATTTCAGATTATATGCCTAATAATGTTTATAATGTCGATGAAACAGGGTTATTTTAAGATGATTTATCTGTGTATACTTATTTATTCAAAAATGAAAACGCAAATGCTGTAAGATATCAATAGAGTGCATCATTGTCCTATACTGTGAGTGTGTCAGAAAATAAACAAAAAAATTTGGCTTTAGAGAAAAGTAAAAATCTCCATTATTTTAAATCTGTACAATGTTTACCAGTTGATTATTATGCCAATACAAATGTTTGGATGGCATCAGTTATTTTTAATAAATAGTTAATAAAGTGGGATAAACAAATAATAAAATTGTTCCACTTATTAAGAACTGTCCTTCACGTGTAGTTAATGTATCTATAAAACACATTAAAATTGTAGCATCACAAAGAAATTCTGACAATACAGAATATACAAATGATTAACCAATTAATTAGCAAAACAAATTAATCTCTTGGATTTATTACATCTTACAGCCCAATGGCTTGGGACCAAGTGACAAATACAAGAATACAAAATTGTTTTAAACATGGAAGTTTTGCAGAAAGCATCAAAGAGGAGGAGAAAGAAGAAGATAAACAAATAGACTTTGATTTTGAAAATTTGTTGAAAATCTATGAAAACATACCTACTTTATTAAATTTTATCAAAGGAGATATTTTACATGCTTTTTTACTAACAAATAAATTTGTAGAAATTGAAAATGAAGAGATTGAGCTCGAGCCAAAAACAAATACCGAAAAATCTCCAAGTTCTTCTAAAATGAAGAAGATTCTACGAGTATTACAAAGATGAGTACAAATCATTTATCAAATGTAGAATTACATCGTTAATACAAATATTTTATCAACAATCTTTTAACAGAACAAAAATACAGACATCAATCAAAAAAATTTGTAGAAGTTAGTAGTAGGTAATTAATATGTACATATGTATTTATATATAATTTTTTTTTAAAAATAATTTTGAATTTTGTAGATCTACATACTTTAAATAGTAATAAATAATATTTTATTAATAACTAAACTCGATGCAACATTACATTACTTTTTTTTTGATTTAATATATGTATTATTATTTTTTCAACTTTTATTTAATGTTATCAGTTTTAATCCTATTTTAAAGTGATTACTTTAAGCAGTGACCACTGTATCCCAGAACAATGATGTATAAACATGTTCTAAATAAATATGTACAATAAATATTATGTTAGTTTATAAATGAAAAAAAAATTTGATAGGTACTAACACATACATGCATGTTAATACCCTTCAAGACAATATTATAAAAAAACACGTTAACATCATCGTTATACCTAATATAATTTTAAAAATTATTATTTCTAATGCAATTAATGATTAGAATCTGGTTTTGTATTAAAGTAGAAAACATTTGTACAAATAATTTATTTTGGTATTTTTTTACCTTAATATTTTGGTTTTCTTCAGTTATTTCTTTAGGTTTCATACCAGAACACACAAGTGAAAATGCATGAAATTTTTTGCAACACTCTCGTAGATTGTCTATATGTTTTGTACAACGAGACTCTTGGAAATCATTCTCTATAATAAAAAAAATGTGAATAAATATCATTATTTAAATTCTTTTTTTTTCTTAAACATAGTTATAATACATTATGACATTATGTTGTATTCTTATCCAATAAGATATTAATTAAATTAAATTTTAGCACGTTTAATTAATAATTAGTGCCTAGGTACCATCAATATTTATTAACAGTTTAATAAAAATTTTAACAATATACTAATAAACATAGATTTTACATTTGTATTCTAAACAAATTATGATAAAAAAAAAAAAAAACTTATGAAGATAAAATTATAGATAAGTATAAAATCAAATGACAGGTAACCAACTTATTTTACATTAAGAAGAAATAGTAATTATAAATATTCTAGTGATTTTAGTTTTTGTTTGACACACTAAGCTTTAGCTACTTTGAAGATTAATTAAATCATCAGATCGAAGTTGATGAAATGATTAGTACCTAACATTGTTTTAAATTTTGTTCGATACAAAATTCAAGCTTATAAACTCAAGTATTGTACAAAATATTCTTAACATAATCAATTATTTACTATCATAATAAATGAATTTATTTTAATTGACTTAGAGCACTGAACTGGTCCTTTACATTTATATAGTAAAATATAATATCATTTTTAATGACTATGAAATAGTTTTAGGTCAATGGATTTTTCTTTATACAAATATAAGAATATTTGATTCATTTAAAATCTACAACCACTCATACCTATATTGGTTTAAACTAGCATGTTTCAGACCTTTATATGAGTTGTGTTTCATATGGACAAATTAATAAATGATCTCTTTGGTGTCTTGATAGAAAAAGCATATTAGTAGTAGCGGATTAAGTCTATAAGCTGAATAATGCAGGTTCCAAATTAAATTTTTTTGATGTTTACCCTTTGAAAATTTCAATGTCATGACATTTAGATAAGTAAACGATTATCATAAATCAGGCGAAAGAATGAAAATATTTTATTAGTATTTTAATAATTTATTTTACGCCTTGCTAATCAAACTCATCAGTTATTATAAATACATACTAACTTTTTTTTTTGTAATTCTTAAAATATTATGGTTTGATAATATACTATAAAATATCGTGAAATTATTTCATTAATTCATCATTAAGTATTTTATATATATATATATAAATATTTTTTAGTATTAATACTTTGGTTCAAGTAAAAAAAAAAAAGAAAGAATTTTAGACTGTGTCTATACCTTATTTATAAGTATAGGTATTTATGTCCTAGCAAAAAGTAAAACCTACAATCGTTCCTGAATATAAGTCATTTTAAGCTTTAATACTCATATAAACAGGTATCTATTTGCGTTTATGTAAGTGTATACAAATCACAGATGTACAGATTTTGAAGCGTGAGCACATACGTATTAATTGAGGTGTAAAAAACTGAATGAGAAAAAACTCGTTCGGATGAGTCATGATTCCACCGTAAGTACGACCTTATGGTGGGTGGTATATAATAATAGTATATTAAACGGTAATATAGTCATTATACTCACCAGATAGACATTTTTGAATAGCGCAAGCTAACTTCTTACAGGGATCCGGTTTAGGCATAAATCATAATTTTCGGAACTGGAATAGGTAAAAACTAAAATGTCGCGTACTACTCGTGTCTCGTACGAGTGGAAAACACAAGGCTGTGTCACCGGCCGACGGTCGCTTATCTCTGTGTTATCACGAACGTGGTTACGAACTTACTCGTTAGTGTTGACCAAAATATTGCTGTACTGTTGTTATCGCACCACATATGTTTGCAGGCAAGCAGGGATTAATCACGGTCATGATAAAAATCTGTAAACTATTGGAGCATCGAATATTTTCCGGTAAAAGACGAACCGATAACATTATCAACCGTACGTCGTGCCGACTGCCGAATGCCGTGAGGAAACGATAAGAATTACGAACGACGAGAGAGACCGATTTGTCAGTTAGTTTATTAGTTACGAGTTACAATTGATTTTGAAAACCTGATGAGACGTTCGTCTCGCTTGGCGTTTAGTTTTCCATTGTGCGCCCGGCAATTGAAACGCGGGCGTTTTGCACTGTGGATACCGAAAGTCGATTTTTATGTCCAGTGATCGACTACGATGCAGCGTGTCAAAATATTAACCGTAGTGTTATCCCGGAACCGTTGGAAAGATCCGTTTGGCATCCACCCGGCGATGACAGATTGGACACGACGGCGACGGGTGCACACGTCGTGCGCGACTTTTGAGTTCCACGAGTATGATAAGCGGAGCGGCTATGACACAGGGTTTGAGATCGCTGAATCGCGAACCGAGAGAATTCGCCTGGGTCTGAAACAGCTCAAAAAAGAAATCGAACTATGGAAAAATGAAATGAAAGAGGTCTTGATCAGTGACCCCATACTCGATTACAGAGCAGGTACCCATCTGTTAATTAAGTGATTATTGACAGTTGTATAATTTTTTTTTACATTAATTGAAATACCAAAAAATACACAAAAGCCCTTGTTACAGAATCAATCTCTCTATTGTACTATATTAGAATATAATATTATTTATAATGTTTCGTGTTTGTATGTTTCAGGAGAAGTGGATGTGTTCTGGAGATTTCACGAAGAATCTTCGTTGGATCATTGGATTGTCACTAGTGATAGTGATCATGCTGAAGGTTTTAGTAATTGTGAATTAAAAATAAGTCATCAAGGTTGTGGACTCTTTCATGGAAATCTATGTTCAAGAGTTCCAAAAGATGGAAAAATTCAAAATTCTGGTTATTGCAATATGATAACAAAACGTGTTTCTGTAAAATTTTATATATCATACATTTATTGGTCAGCAATTATTGCGTTTTGTTCATATTTAAAATTCTTTTTCAGAAATCTTTTCAACGTGATAGTTTTTTAGACTGGAGTCCTTACACACATCTTAATTTACGTTTAAGAGGTGATGGACGAAGTTATCTAATAAACATACATGTGTCTGGACAGTTTGATATAATGTGGAATGATGTATTTACATTTGTGCTTTATACTCGAGGTGGGCCATATTGGCAAACCACAAGAGTAAGTAGTAATAATTATAAATTACATTAGATTATCTACATTCTTACTAAATTAATTTTAAATTACATTTTAAACATGTTTTTAATTTAGTCTCTGTAGTATAAATCAATTGAATTGTGACAAAAGCTTAAGATTAATTTTATAGTATGTAAATTATTTATAAATTCAATATTTTTTTGTATATTAACAATAGTCAATTCGTTATTATATCAAGATGGTGAAATGAAAAGAGTTGTACTTTATCAATTAATATTTTTATTTAATATAGAGAATAATAATATTTTATAAATTGCTTGATACAAAGGTGGTATCTTATTCGACTTAAGATTAAGTTTAAAGACCAATGTTTGTTAATGTGTTCTGGAAATAAGTTTTCAGTAAAACAATCTCATTTGTTCTTCTGTTGTAGCATTTTATTGATAGGTGGCCACTATTAACAAACTATCTAAATTGCTTTAAATCTGTTTAAGGCCTATTATACTTTTATTTTCCAATAATCACACAAATTAATTATTATTATTTGAAAAAAAAAAAATGAATTTGTTAATCTAAATTAGCTAATTTATATTCTGTGTTTAAACTGTTTAAAGTGTCTGTAAGGAATTGTTCAATTTCTCCAATAAAAGAAAATATTTTATGATCTAGTCAATTTAAATTTTTTTGAAACTATTAATAATGTTTCTTTAAGTTCAAATTGTGATTTTATGCTATTAAAGACAGGATGTATAAAAGTATGTAATAACTTACAGTATAGAAATCCATTTTTGGTTCAGTTTTTTTTTTTTTTGCATATGGCGCTTATGTCTGGAAGTAGGCCTGAAAGCTTAGTTTGGATGCCTTTTTGGCAGAATTTTTAGTTAGGCACTCGTAGGTTTCTGCCATGTCCAGTTTGGAGATGGCAGCCTTGCCACCTAGACAGTTGCCTGCCCAGAGAGCAATGCCACGCATAGCTGGGATTTGAACCAGCGACGGTGTGCGTCACAATCGACGCTTTAGTCCGCTTGGCTACTCTGTCTCCTTTTGGTTCAGTAACTATTTTCAGTTCAGTTAATAATATAATAATTATAAGAGCAGTAATTAATTATCAAAGTTTTTATTGAGTTTTATCTAATAAAGTCTATAATTTATCTGATAACTGATTAAAATTAGTTAACAATTTATTGTTTCATACAACATAATATATATTTTGAAGAGTTATTAAAACTTAACAGTATTATTGTTTTAATAACTAGTTATTAAATTTCTTGACTAGTCTTTATGAAACTCTCCTTAAGAAAAGTATTTAAATAGAATAAGCATTTTGACTTAAATATTGTACTGGAAGTTATAATTTTAGATTTATCCATCAATTTAACATATATATATCTTTTAAATTAAATTTTTGATTTAACCCAGGTGTATTTTAACTCTTTCATTTTACGTGTCTTTTGTGTCTTCACACTATTTTGACGACTCCCAAATTAGTAATGTCAAAAAAAACAGTGGTTATATTATTATTATATTTATTTATTTATCAGATGACTATATGAAACAAAAACAATTAAATAAATTAAATTAAATACAATACAAATTAATAAATAAATACTTAGTGAGATGGATGAGCTTGTTTATGTTTCATAATATGTTCAAATCTTGGTTTGAGTTTAGAAATAGCTATCCTCAACTTCTTCTTAACGTTCAATTTTGGCCGATATTTTGTTTTAATTACAGCTAATGCAGAAAATCCAGTCTCACATAGGTATAAAGTAACAAAAGATTTTTCAAAGCTTTGTTGGCCAATTTTGGGTATTGTAATTTCACATGTGTTCAAAACTGATGATAGTCAATAGACAGACACAACTCACAACTAACACCGGCAAATGTGACATATGTATTGATAATTTAATGACGATATTCGATGGATATAATACTGGTGATAATAATAATTACTTAAGAAATAAAACTTTACATGGTCACGTGTATTTCGTCATTGCTTCAATAATCGCTCAAAAGGTTATAAATTATATTTATATTTATACATATAATGATTATATTATATTAATTTTAGTTTTTGGTTCTGTAACGTGGCTCTCTTCTCTAAATTCCATGACACCCTTAGGAGCTGCGATGCATAGTTTGAATACTTCTAATTTAACCGCAAAGTTGAATTATATTGTTCTCCTCTTGTAGCAAAAATGTATCTGTTATATTATTAAAATATTTCAAATTTTATATATCTGAAATTGGTTGTTTTATTTATTTTTTATTTTAACATTTTTTCTGTATTAATAAAATTTATATTATCAATACTTTTCTACCAAACTAAGTTAAATTAATTTTGATTTGATAATAAACTAATAAAAATTAGATAATATGTCATACAACCAAAGTTATGTTGTAAATTTTGGACTGTATAATTTTTCCAATATAGTTTTCTGTAATTTGATTTATTATTTAATAATTAACTACTTTATAGATCTAAGTAATAATAAAGGATTGCATGATAATTTATTGTTTATTTTTTTTAGATACCATTTTCAAAATTCTTTTTTGCCAGCAAAGGACGTATACAAGATAAACAAGCACCATTGCCATTATACAGAGTTACTCATTTTGGTATTACGGTATCAGATAAATCTGATGGCCCTTTTCAATTAGAATTGGATTATATTGGCGCTGATTTTGATCCTACGCATCATGAAGAGACTGCATATGAAATGTATGAAGTTAAACAAAATTATATAGTTGGAACATAAATTCATAACTTGTTATAATATTAGTTTATAGATTATTTATGTTTATATAAACTATCTCGTTACACAATAGTTTTAAACTTATAAGATCATTTAATAAATGGTTATATTTAAGTTTTGTCTTTTAATTAAAAATAATAAGATAATTATATGAAATACATTTTTATTAAAATGCAATAAAGATGTCAGAAAAGCATAGTTTGTCTGATTCTAAGAGCTTATTAGGTTAATACAACTATAAGTGTATGCAATACAACTATAGAATAATACTTTTTATTAAATATTTGTGTTGAGTTTTCTATTAAGTGGTAATGAAAACATTATTGACGTGCTTAGCCATTAAGATGAATTTTTGAGGAATGAATAAGTTACTTTAACCAATATTAGGTATAAAAATAGAAATAATTTAATTAAACATAGTATGTTGGAATTTTGTAAAATATAAATATTTGTTTGTGTATTATTTATTATTGACATAAGTAATGAGGTTTAAGGTTCTTAAGAACAATTTCTAGAATTCAAATAAAAAATATACAAGTCATTTTATAAATAAGTACCTAACTTTTGTCAATATTATATTTTCAGGAAAATCATAAAAGCTATAAAAGTACAAAATAGTTTACCTACTACAATATTTACAAAAAAATTCAAATTGAAACAGATTTAAAAATAAACTCAATACAAAACAGTGTAATGAATTATAAAAGAAAGGAAACTGTACGTAAGGAAGAATATTTACAATATATATAAAAATATAGCTATTGATCGTTTAACTTATATAAAAATTATTGGAAATAAATTCCATTATACAAATTTAATTTAAAATAATAATAATTACGGTGACACTACATATTAAATGTAGTATATTTTTATATTGACTATACTGTAACGATACTATGACAAATAACGATTTACACACACACACATTCAGCACACATTTTTAATCACACCTATTTGAAGCAGACAGTCCTAAGCCTGTTAAAGTGAGAAGGAAAATGTGTACGTAAACGAAATTTAATACTAGGGATTTTAGTCACAAGTAGCTAAAATATAAGTGCGCAATCGAATTGTGTTTTTTTGAGTAAACAAGTTGTAAAAAAGGTAAATGTGCGCACAATGAGTTGTAGCCGCAAGAATATAGTTCAATATCATTTATAGTCGAGTGTACGAAAACCGGCGAGGGACCCTCGTTATACACTGCCCTTCACTCTATCAGCTGTCATTGGTTCTTAAATTGCCGCGCCCTTCGTGCACGTAGCATGAAAATATGCGTATTTTTAAATTGCGAGCCTATTGATTTTAGAGTTTCGAGAGCACATTAGACGATTTTACCGCTAGGATCACGACGAGTACGCATCACTTTTCGTGGTCCCGACTGTATACAAAGAATTTGTTCACATAAATTTCAAATTTTAACACTTGCAGTATTAATATTCACCTTTTTGACGAATTTTAATAAAAGACGTTAAATAAATTTAAGAATTCATCATATTGAATAAATCGAATAGTAGTTCTCAATATGATGGTGCCTAAATGCGGCGGTGTCTTCTTCACACATTGGGACGGAGTAGTGATGCAGTCCACTGGTTCCCAGACATTTTATGGCACGACCCATTTTGGAAATTATTTACATTTTGGTGACCCACGATAATGTTGAATCAATGACCATATGTCTAAAAAAAAAAAATGTATTATTTAAAAATATAACGCTAAAATAACACTAAAAATATAATCGGGACCAACTTTTGAGTCACCACCACCCATAGTGTTTGGGAATCTCTGATGTAGTTGGTGGTATCGAAAATGCTCACCAACCCCTCCATTGTACCGATTCTATCGCGTTTCGTGATCGTTATGTTTTTAACCCTCCCGCTGAATCAGAGATACGAGTCACATTGGACGTCGTCTCTTCATTCTTTAAGTGTCTCCCAAACCAATGGGAAATAATATACGAACTAGGTTGTATGCGTTCAACGTGATCGATATCGCAAAAATACTTTGGTAATCCATGGCTGTACTGGCACCACCACCGAAAAATAACGACATGTCCCAAACCGAGTAAACCGACCGACAGCGAAACCTGGCGCCGACTACCGATGGTTGGATATTGGACAATGGACAGTGCAGTGTTTCCAGTCATTGACGAATGACGATTGTTTTATTATATTGTTTTCAATCCATTACTGACCGAACACATAATATATCGTATTATCGCGTTCATTCCGTTTCTACGATTCTCGTGTATACTTATCGTATTATCGCGTTCATTCCGTTTCTACGATTCTCGTGTATACTTATTTGTTATTTTTCTTTCTTTTTTTTTTTTGATCGTACTACTTAAATCATTTTAAAATGAAGTCGCGAAAGAGTCGAAAGACAAAAACGTATAGTTGCGAATTTTGTTCGTTTGTGAGTAAATATAATTACAGTTTAATTGAACATAAAAATAATTTACACATGGAAATCAAATATCCGTGCTTTGAGTGTACTTCTACATTCAATCATAAGTCTAATTGGTCGCGACATTTGAAAAAAATTCATGGTATGATCACATCAATTAATTCAAGATAATTTAATAAATTTTAAATTTAACGTTTTATTTATTTTTATTAACTAAATATAGGCTTTGTTCGCGGCACTCAATTACGCAGAGATGTCGAGGTTAAAGGGGTTGAACTATTTCCTGAAGCTAATGTTCCCGTCGTTCACAACAACCAAGTCGAATCAGCCGTTGATGAAAGTTCCCCGAGTGATGACATTTGTTTGATGGCTTTACAAAACTTCCGATATGCAAACTTGAATAATAAAACGCAAGGTTGGTTGGTTCATGGTTGGCTTATTATTTATAAAAGTGATATTATAGGAAAAACATATGCTGAGTAATAAGGTTTTTTTTTCAATTTAAAGATTCTTGTACGACTATAGTTAACAGAAAAATGACTTTAACTGCTGACAGTGCTAATATCGCTAAAACCAAAAAGATTAAGTTATCTGCATGCAATCAACTAATCGAGGTACATACTGAAAATGTACAAGAAGGGTAAGCATAGCATTTGGATTTTACATTTATTTTATGTATAATATACTTAAATTTATATAGTGTTTCAAATGATACAACCAAAAAACAGGGTTAGGTTAATTCCTAAAAATAAACTTACTCTAGTCTCTAAGAGACCTTTATACCAAGTATTTAGCAGTGCGGAAGCTGAACATCACTCATACTAAAAGGTTTGAATGGGTAACACAAGCAGCATCATTTTCGCATCAACTTAATTTAAATTTTAACATATTAGGAATGTTAATGGCAATGTTGAGCAGTATCTAGATAAAACTATAGCATCTTTATCTCATCTAAATAAATAAGATACTAAATATCTGATTGTCATCTAAAATAAACTATATTTCTATCTAGATAAATAAATAATTTCTAGTTTTGAATTTTTGATTGATTTGTTGGTAATTTGGTACTATTAATTTTTAATTTTATTAAGCATGTTTTAGTAAACATATCATTGATCAAACAAAGTATTATTACACTATTCCTAAAAATATTGAAAATAAACATGAATATTTTTATTTTTTCTTGGCAGTTAGTATAATATTGGTTTACGTATAGTATATCAACATATACTATACAACAACAAACAAAAAAAAAAACTAAAAAAAAACTAAAAAAACTAAAAACTAAAAACTAAAAAAAACTGAAAAAACTAAAAAAAACTATCTCAATATATTATTGTTGACACGGATGCGATTGTTATTTATTATTGTAATGTTGATTACTATAAATAATTTTTATAGAAATGGTTTCAAGAAAATAATATCGTTCTTGTCTATTTATATAAATCGAAATAATATTATCATGTAAAAACCTCGTCTAGCGGCGCACATTATTTCGTGAATTCGTAATAGAAAAATAAATATATTCTATTACGACTATTACGAGACATGACTGCAAGAGTCTATATAGACATAAAGTATATAATATAGTCATAGGCATTCGGCACTGTCTCGCTAGGGCTAGACGTTCACAAAATCACAACTTTACGTTATGTCCACTGCGTTATAATATTATCTTGATTTTTGAATGTCGAGGCGATAGGTCTGGAGGGTAAATCGAACATAAATAGCTTAGAACATAATAATATTAGGTATACTTTACAAACAATAATATAATAATATTTTTACATTAATATTATTCAATTGCTAACGACTAACGAGTAACGATAACGAACACTCGTCGCTCAACGTTGAACTGTGAACGTATACTTACTTCGATATTAGATTAGCTGTACATTTCTTAAAGTATTTATCCATTAAATAATTATATTATTTTAAGTGGAGCGATATATTAGTATTACTAAACTATCAAAGCCTGAACCAAAAAAAATACGTATTCATAAAAATGTTGATTATCCTAATGTTCCTGTTAGTGTTGCGGCAAGTACATCAACACAAGAACTTCAACAAAGTTTCTCAAACAATGTTCCGAAATTTCAATATTTGTTCAATAATTTTTACAAGTTACTTACAATAAATGGTAAAAAACTATCGGCTTCTTGCAAATATTGTCAACAAATTATAAATGCATCTACATCATCCAGTGGGAAGTTATTAAACCATATTAAAGTAAGTACAAATAGTACATGGTACATTAATTATCATTATTTAATTCTACTTACTAGGTAGTAGGTACCATCTATATTTTCTATCGATGTTTTAAGTGCAAACATTTATTTTTAAAATCTCATCCATGTGACTATGTACTTACCCACAGACTACAATACATGCATTTTAATTATTTAGATATTTATTATTCAATATTATTTTGTCAATTTGACCTATTTAACAAACTTATTTGTAAAAAAAATAACATTTTATCAATTACCAATATAGTTAAACAATAATTGTAAAAACGTTGTTACATACCTATTAAGTATTTTATCCTTGTCGATTAATTTTATCAATATAACATTTTTAGATGGTTATTTAATTAGACACCTAATTTTGTATTTATTATTTTTTTTTTTTTTTTGTAGAAAAAGCATAGTTTTTTGATGCCAAAAGTTGAAATTGCGAGAAGGGGAGAGAATAATCAGTCATTAAATATCACGCAGACAAAAATTATTACTAATGATGTTTCTTCAAATAAAGTTACAAAACAAAAGGTATTTCTTGTCAATAATTTAATTTATGTCCAGGTATATTTAATATTATATTATTATACAAGAATCTATTAAAGTTTTTAACTATTATACAAAATATATAATAGTCTTAAATGTATTGAAATTAAAAAGTCAACAACAATATGGTTTCTAGTTTATAACTAATTAATCAAAGTCTTAGATGTATTCTAAGACAAGAAATTTGATTGATCTAATAAACCTATTTATTTATAAATTAAGAATGTAATAATTATTGGGTAGGTATTAAATTAAGTGTATAAAGTTTGTGTAAAATAATACATTAACTAGGTAGTAACTAGTAACTAAGTATGTGAATAATGAAAATACACTGGTACTTACACTTAAATAATAAATACCTAGCTTATAAATATAATTCATGGATTACTTAATTTATTTAACACAAATCTACATCTTAAGGTTATTAAATATTTTACTTAATAATTTGTAAAATAAAATATGTTATTTCAGATTAAAGAATTAGTGTTTAACTATATTGTCAATGAAATGTGTCCATTAATTACATGTGAAAAAAAGACATTTCGGGAATTAATAATTGGGTTAACTGGATTGAAAGACACCTCTATGATCCCTGATCGAAGACAAATACGATCTCATTTAAAATATACTTATGTAGCGTATGTGGCGATGTTGACAGATTTACTCAAAAAACATAAATATATTTGCACGACTGCAGATATTTGGAGCACAAACAACAAGAGTTATATGGGTAAGTAATCACTGATTTTTTATATGTATATGTAAATGTGTAACTTGATTCCAAAGAAATAAATGTTCATATGCATCACTAGGGGGTATCCAGGGGTACATTTGCTTCTCTGAAAGTTTTTTTCAGGTATCAAAGAGTGTTTTGCTGTCCCACAATTGTTTTATTTCCACAAATTTATATTCAATAACTATTATTCAAGAGAATGAGTTTTAATTTACAATATGAATTCAAAATATCACTGTTAAAACAATTGTTTTATTTTAGGTATGACATGTCACATCATTAATGAAAATACATACCAACGGAAATCATTCATTCTTGGATGCAAGCGGATGAAAGGAAGTCATGATTATCTTAAAATTGTTGAGGTTATGACTGATATTACTGATAATTATAAAATAGATCTTTTGAAAATAACCCATACTGTAACAGATAATGCAAGTAATTTCGGTAAATCTTTTCGAAAATTTTCTAAAGCCTTACCTTCTGAACTTCAATCGATTTCTACAACTGCGGGTAATTTTAATGAAGATGATGATGTAAGTAGCTCTAATAGTGAAACAAATGATGAATGTTCTAGTCTAGATATAGTAAATATTAATACTGTACTCTCAAACCCAGGACAACTTGAAACAATTAATGATAGTTTATTTTTACCTCCACATATTACTTGTTGTGCACATAGCTTGAATCTAATTGCAACTCATGATATTTCTACTATTGAAGATGATAAGTACAACAAAATATCTGAATCAACATTTCAAAAATTGTCAAGTTTTTGGAATTTATATAGTAGGAGTACAGTTGCATTTGATAAAATTTTAGAAATATGTGACTGCAAGTTCCCTGTACCTATAGTGACTGAATGGAACTCATTATTTGATGCATCAAAAAAGATTTTTTTATACAAAATTGAAATTGTTAAAATATTTGAAGAATTTAAGTTAACAAAAATAAATAAAAATGAGTGGACTTTTTTAGAGGAGTATTGCTCGGTGATGGAACCTTTAGCCATTTATCTTGATAAAATGCACTGTGAAAAATACTGTTTTTTAGGCTATGTTGCGCCTATTATTCAGGTAATACGTCACTCTTTAACCGGACTGAAAAATTTAAAATACTGCACACCCTTGTGTCTTAAAATAATTCTTAGTCTAGAAAAAAGGTTTAACTATTTGTTTAATTTATCATTGCCCAAGAGTAGATGTTTTGTTTTGGCCTCAATTAGTCATCCTAAATTTAAATTAAGTTGGATACCACCTCGTTATATGGAAGTATGCAAAAAACTGTTTCTGGACGAATGTTATCATATGTATACTGTTCAAAAACCAACTGAAGAAATTTCTGAAAGTGATAGTAAATTGAGTGATGGTGAATTTTATTCTTGTTTACAAGAAAAAAATAATGACTCTACATCTTTCTCTGGTGGACCACTAGATCAAAATAATTTTAGATCTACTGATGTTTCCCTTGTGCAAGCATTGAATTTTTTAAATTCTAAAAATAAGGACCTTTGTATGCTGGAAAACTATCCTATTGTAAAACAAGTTTTTTTAAAACACAACACTACTATTCCTTCATCAGTCCCTGTGGAAAGACTTTTTAGTGAAGCTATTCAAGTGTTAACACCTAGAAAAAATGGTCTTAGTGACAAGACATTTGAAATGCTACTATGCTGCAAATCAAATAATAACTAGTAACAACTTTAATCTTTTATAATTTGCAAATCAACAATAAATGGTGATAGAAATTTGTTTTTTTTTTGTGCCATTTTAAATTATTTTTTTGATGAATTTAAAGTTATAAAATTTCAAATTAGAGGTTTTAATATATTTTTAAGGGTGAGAATAAATATCCATTGTCATACTTAAAGGAGCTATACTAAAAGTTCCTGGTCTGGTTTATTATATATCCATGAGGTAAATAATTTATATTAGTTAAATTAATTAATTATTAATTAAAATATAATGACCTATTTAAAATATATGATATAAATTGTTAAACGTTAGAAATATAAACTTAAAGAAAATAGTTATAGGTAAACTAAATGTAATAATTTTACATTATGGACTGGTTAGAATATGGAATAGATACGTCAATTATTACTTAATTTATAATTATTATTAACTGAAACATTTATTATTCAACACATTGACTGCAAATGCTAGAAGATAGTTATAAACATAAATAAACACTATATAGCGTAATAAATATTGAAAATAGAAAATACATATGAATTACACTTATTTTGAATGGTATTCATTAAAATAATCTTTTCATTTTAAAAGTACTGAAACGTAATTCTTTTAATAATTTTATTACAAATTTTAAATAATGTTTTAATTACTTGTATAAATTGATATTTAAATTTTAAATATTATATTCAAATCTTATATTTCACATAAATGATACTTATAAGTTAGTATCTCTAATTCAAAGTAACATTTTATGAGATATTACAATGTTAGATCATGTTTTTACCTAATTTGCTTTTTGTTAAATACTAATAATACATCTGTTTTATAGTGTAACCTAATGGTACTTTTGTAATTTTATTTTATTAAATTAGGATGAATTGTGGTGTGCAAAATGGAAAACGATTTTTTAAAAATATAATATAGTTACACTATGAACATATAAAGTTTCTTGTAAATATCTTACTTTATTGATTAAAATTTAGCATAATAACATAATTTGAATAAAAACATATTAGTAATATATTATAAGGTTATATTCCATAACATATTCACCATGGACACTACTAAATCTTATTATAGTTTATATATTTAAAAATTTAATTTTTAATAAATATTATTTTTTACATAATAGAATTGTAATAACATTAACCATTGTTTGATTTTTGAAATTTATATGTTGTGTTTAATATTAAACATTTAAAATTATTTAGTACATATTTTAAATGATGATCAATTACCATAAATATTATTATGCATTTATTTAATAACTAATATTTTAAATTTATGATGAAAATTAATTGCATCTATTTTATTTTGGTTAAATTGTAATATTAAATATTTACAAAATAAGTAATGGTTTCTTCTCTTTGCATAATTTTGATATTTAGTATTTATATTTATAAGCCATTTATATATATAGATATGTTTAAATGCAACACAATAATTTTGTTTATTTATTGTAAAGTGCAATAAATTATTAAACATAAATACAACTATAGAATATTGATAAAATACATTTGAAAAGTACTTAAATTCAAAAATGATGTTTTTATTACACAACCAATTTATTTTATCTGTATACATTATTTGCCTCTGAATAAATTCTCTAATGTATTTATAATATAAATTAGTATAATAATAAACATACATTTATATTACAAATTATTTTT
>NW_020271320.1:541540-622971 GCF_002803265.2 Melanaphis sacchari | reverse complement strand
TTTTTAAAATCCGAGTGCATTGGGCACCACCATTCTGAGCACTATAGTAAAATATTATTTATGTAAGTACGTTTTTTAAATAATAAATTATTAAGGTACTTATTTAATATTTGATATTAAAATATTTTTTTTTAACAGGTACAACTGGTTTTGTGGTGTTAAATATTTATTAAATATGAAGTATTTACCTGTTTCACTAACTCTATGCACTCAACATCAAATGTTTTTTCATTGCTGGATGAAACATTGCAAGTTGTTGGTTGCTGAGAAGATGTGCCAGGTGTGGTGATATTGATATTAGTATTTTTGACCTCGGGAATAACTTTTGGAATAAAATTGGATTGAATCTGTCCTATAATATTATTCTCCAATCTTGCCAATTTTATGTCCAAAAGCTTTTCAATACCATTTAATGTTGCCATTTTTTCAATGTCCTTTTTCTGTATTTTATGTTTTATTAGTATGTATTAGTTTTAGTTATAGTTATTTAGTATAGTTTTAGTATCTTGTTATTAAGTATTAGTAGACTATTCTATGTTAATTTTATCTTACCAATTTCACAACTTTTTGTTTAAGACATTCATTTTCCATATACATGGCATCACATTTATGTTCTAAAGCCATATGTTTTCTCTTCACATCATCCTGTAGTAATTAAATATGCAGTTTCAAAGTTGGTTTACAATAATTTTAATAATTAAAATGTTAGTTTTTTTTTCAATGTCACTTGTTAGATATGTATAAAGAAAGCAAATTTTCAACAACTAGAAACATTTTATAATAGGTGTATTAAAGCCCACTCATGTTGTGGCAGCAGCAGTCGGGATATAAAAGAGTCAGACATATTTACTGCTGGTACTTCTATGTGTGTTAGCTTTAAGTAAAAATTATTAAAATATGAATTATTTACCAATTTTAGAACAGAATCGCCAATGTCCTCCTTAAGTTTTTCACTTAGTTCAGTTACTTCACTTAAGTCAGAGTGTAAAATATCATTTTTAATTTTTAAACCATGTGCTTCCTATGATTAAGACAATTAAAAAAATATATCAACCAAATATTAAAAAATTTAAAAAAAATTATAAACTTTAATTAGCTAATTTTAAATAGCAGAGTAGAAATATTTTACCTGCATTTTAGTTTCCAATGATTGAAACAATAATGAATAGCCATGTTTATAAAATTCCAATTCTGAAACGCTATTTTTTGGATTCATTGCTTGGTAGTCTTCATAAGTCTCAGGATATTTATCCATTTTTATTTAAAATTAAAACAATGTTTAATTTTAAATTAATACAAATGAAAAAATGTTAATAAAAATATCTAATGTATACTTTAAAATAATATGTACATATCATGTAAAGTAGACTTCAGATACTAGACTGTTGTATTGGATGTATAAGATAATATTGTAAAATCATTTTTACCTATATTTAGGGAAAACCTATACTTAATCTAATCACAGATGTTAACATTTTTCCTCTGTATAATAATTCATATAGTTGTGTATTTAATATATTTAATATATATTTGTATTTAAACTATATAGTTTTTAATAAAATATATATTTTATATTTTTTATTTATTTTATTGTTTATTGTTTTACCCAACTTTATTTTCAAAGTTAGTGTATAATTTTCCATGCCATAATATGTATACCAACGACGAGAAAGTTGATATGGTTTTTTGTATATAATGAGTGTAACGGTAATAGTCGAAAATCACTGGAGCTATACAGAGAAAGATTTCCTACCAGAAATCAACCTTCTTGGATGATTTTCTCGCGTTTAGTTAATAGTTTAAGGAAGACAGAACATTTTCCAGACAGAAAACACGAGTCACACATGAGAATTGTGACCAATATCCCTGCCGAAGAAAATGTAATTACATACTTTACAGCATATCCAAATAGTTCTTTATCTAAAGCATCTAAAGATCTTGGTATACCGAAAACTTCAATACATAGAATTTTAAAAAGGCAAAATATGTTTCCTTATAAAATACATATAGTTCAACATCTCCGTGTTACTGATTATGATAAACGTATGAATTTTATTGCTTGGTTTCAGGTTAGTAATCATGTTTTGTATAAAAAAAAAAACTTCATTGAATTTTTATTTAAAAACATTCATAAAATTTATTTATATTTTTATACATTGTTACATTGATACTTAATTAAACAATAATACTATATTTAAACAGTCTATGATGGAAGATGATCCTTCACTTATAAAGAAAGTATTATGGACTGATGAATGTAAGTTCCAAAATAACGGAATATTGAACCGTCAAAATTCTCGTTATTGGAGTGACAAGAATCCTTGTTGGATGAGGGAAAGTAAATTCCAAGTTATGTGGAGTATAAATGTGTGGTGTGGAATTGTAGGTGATTGCTTGGTAGGGCCATATTTTTTTGAAGGTATGTACATATATTTTTAATCAAAATATATTAAACAGCCACATCTGTAAAAAAATATTAAACATTACATTAATATATTTCATTTAGGTATATTAACTGGGGAAAAATATTTAAACTTTTTAAAAAATATTTTACCCATATTATTGGAAGATGTGCCTCTTGACATACGGAACGATATGTACTTTCAACAAGATGGTTGCCCAGCTCATAATGCTTAGATTGTAAAATCATTCTTAAATGACACATTTGGTAAAAAATGGATTGGAACAGTTGGTCCAATTTCCTGGCCTCCAAGGTCTCCAGATTTAACATGCCCAGACTTTTTCTTATGGGGTTATCTTAAAGATAAAGTATATAAAACTGAATCTGTAGACATCAATGACATGAAAGAAAAAATAAAATCTGCATGTTTTAAATTGTCAAAAGAAACATTAAAAAATGCCACTGGACGAAAGTTAATGGAACGTTTCGAAAACTGTGTACTAGAAGCTGGACATCAATTTGAACACCTAATGCAATAGGTGTCTTTTAGTAAGATGCTTTAGTGATATGGTTTAACTTATAGATACTACACAATAAATAATTTAACGAGTACATTTTATTTAATTAATCATACATAAAGATCTTCATACCTACTTCTATAATCGAATAATTGGAATATAATCTTGTTGCGGTTGTGATTATTTGGTATTCATTGTAATATGTAATCTAATTTGATTGAACTGGATATAACAGAGATATAACTTTATTTCAATTATTCCTTCAATATTCTTTCTAAATGATAAACATAATATGTTTAAGCTTTTACAACTTTCATAAAAAAAAATAAAAAAAACATTTCAATTAGGTACCTACCATAAATTAATTTTTAAATTATAAAGACTAGATTCTTGTGCAAATTGAAATTTTCACTTTGTAATTCCATATCTAAAATTGTATTGAATTTGTACCTATGTATTCGTAAATCTCTATGGATCGAAATCGATTAATTTTAATAGTTTTATTTTGCATAGCAAAAATGTGACAACTAACGATCATGATATACAAATACAATGTATAACCATTTGGCTATTATAGTATGAAAGCATGATAGTTAATTAACAAAATATTATAAATTAAATTAAATTATATTATGGGTGCCTATTAAACACAAATACATGAAATTGAATTTTGCATAGTTCAAAATTTTAATTGATTTTTAGGTATTTGGTGCACAAAAATCTGGTCTTGGTCTTTAGTAATACAATTTAATTTATAAGTAACTCATAAAGTAGTTAATAGGTTACTATAACTAAGGCTATTATCTATTTAAAAAATAACTACTTACTAAGGAAAAATTTCCTGCCAAAAATCAAACTTTCCAAATGGTTTTCTCACGATTAAATGATGGTTTGAACGTTTTTCTAGTAACAAATTCCCAGTAACAATATACAACTGTACGAGTACACACACTACGCGTTTGTCAGTTATTTAAATTTAAGTCATCAAATTAATTCGTTAACGGCGTTAACGGCTATTTTTATTTACACATATAGTATTTCAGTAAAAAATAAAAATAAAATAATTTTAAGGTTATAAATCATATCTTTAAACTTATATCACTATTATCATTGAATGATACAAGCTACTAACTTAAATACTTAATAACTAAACTAATTATTTTAGATTCTTACGTTGAACTGCAGGAGCAGTTGGAAAAAAACAATTTTTTTTGATTTTTGTCATTTGCTTATGCCAATAACGCTTGCCTCTGCTTCGCTTTTCTTTTGGAATGCCCGTTTTCAAACTTTCTTTTATACATATTATGAATAAAAGGAATAAAAATAATTTGATATTTTACTCACTCCAAATTATTAATTAAAAGATAAAAGTTTCATACTGTATTTAATATATTTTTGTACGCAGATTGTTAACGATAAGAAAAGTAAAGGCATAAAATATAATTCTAATGAATTCAGGCACGTAGCTAGGATTAAATAATTAGGGTGGCACAATATGGCCAATATTTTTCTTGAGTAGCCAACATTTTTACTTACCCCTCCCCCCTTCCACACTAGACACTAATAAAATTATGTTTATGTATAGGTATATTGTTTATAATATAATAAAATTGTAGTTTCTGAATATAATAATTAGTGTAAATAGGTACAAAAAACTAAATTTGATAAACAAATAAATTAGATAATTTTCATCTTAATATTATATAAACCTTATACAGGGTTATAATATAATAATTGCAGGACACATTAAAAGCAAAAATTAATTTGTCAAATGAAAAAGTTGTAAGTATTTAAAAATTACAAAAAAAGAAATATTATACTAAAATTAAAGCTATTAACAAATAAAAAAATAATGACGTTTTAAATGTTTTACCGAAAAAAATTCAATCGGAAAATCAAAAGTATAAGGTTAAATTGGTAGGTTTTAATTTTTGAATAACTCAAGTATTAAAAAGTATGCTTATTATAATATTTTTATAGGTAACACTTGAACAAAAATTAGTTGGCTTGGAATTGGAAAAAGGTCCAATTAATGTTGAAAATATTGATGATCCAAATGAATCGGTAGTCCCATTATTATTTTATACAAAAATGTGCTTTAAATTCTTATTAAATTAAAATTTTTTAAATTTTAGAAACGTTATGTTGAAAAACATGAGTTGCTGCCCATAAAAACTAAAATTGATTTTTTTAGAAAAGTTGGTGTGTGCAAAACGAGGTAAAATTAGTTTGGAAGAAAAATCTGAGTGTAGCGATATAAATTTTGTCTCAGTGAATAAGGTACTTAGTTAAATAATGCATTTTTACAAACATGTTATTAATAATTTAACACAGTAAGAGAATATGTAACCTAAAAAAATATTATAATGTTGATGATAGGAATGTAAAGAATGGTGGTGTCCAAAACACTTTTCATTTATTGATATATTATTATCCCTAAATTTGAAGGAACAATCATTAGAAGATCAGTACCTTATTAGAAAGGCAAAGTCAAGATTTGTTTATTGGCAAGGTGATGATAAGGTATACAGAAATTTACCCGAATTATAATAAATACATTTTTAATAAAATATGTATTACATTTTGAATTATAGAACAATCCACGGTGTCCTGTGAATGATCGAAAAAAAAGGAAAATTAACATATTTTCAAATTCCAAAATGCTGGCCACAAAATAAGGAATAGTATCTTTATTAATCATTATAATAAATATACATATATATATATATATTACGTAGTTATACTATACGTCTATACAGTATAAATGTATAAATAATGTATGATTTTGATTTGTGATCAATAAACACTTACCACAAGTCGACTTTTCTTAAAGCGGGACATTTTTAGGTTCTTTGGGGACAGCGGGACACTTGGCTCGAAAGCGGGACTGTCCCGCCCAAATCGGGACGTATGGTCACGTTAAGTATAACTGATGTGCATATAAATTAAACTGTTAATTTATGTAGGTACGTATCAATCGTCTAGCGGGCGATCCATCTGAAATGAATCATCGGATAAAAAAATTATTTTGTATTTCAGACGTGCTCTATACCGCGGACACGCAGTAAAATGTTCGTCGTACACTAATTAATTGAAACACTATAATTTTATTATACACGATGTCTCGATCTGGTGTAATATCGTTGGACACGTTTTATACGATTAGGTACCTCCTGCTGAATAGTCGTAAGTGTAACTCGTAACGCAAAACGACAGTTGACGGATACTTGTCGAGTGTACGAGTTGCGCGAAGGACTGGCTTATAGGATATCATGCATCAATAATTGTATGAAAATAATGGAGATAAAAATATGTCCAAACTAAATACTACTGTATTTCTTTGGCTTGTAGCCTATAAGCGCAAAATATGACCCAAACGCCACTCAAAAGCGCAAAAATATAAATATTCCATAAGTACAAAAAAAATAAATAAATAAAAAGGTAGATACCTTTTTAATAAACCGTAAGCGCAAATAAATTCTACAAGAATAAAGTGTATTTTATAAGTTAGATATAAGTTTATACTGTACATCATATTGTACATAGTTATCTTAAATGATTATCAAACTTCACCGCAGTTCGTTACGATAAAATACAATACGATAATATTAAACTTTAACTGAACTCGATCACTGTTGATGCGTATTTTTGAATTTTAAAAATACCATACATTTAATTGAAATGAATAATTAAATTTAATAATTAATAATTTTAAAATGAAACTTATAGTGTAACGGGTAAAATATTTATTTTTGCGCTTTTGTACCGTAGCAGTGGTACAAAAGCGCAAAAGTATTTTTCGCTCTTTTGCAGGTCTATCGAAAAAAAAATCGACGATTTGCGCTTTTGAGTTTCACCGTATTTCTTCACGAGGTGACACAGTCTGTGTACGCGAGTGTACAATATGTGTCATGTACCTATTTTCATTTCCGTGGAAATTAGGGCAGTTAGGTTTACAGAAGTGATACAGGTAATTCGTATATGCCGTTTTACATCGATTTATATAATAATGAAACATATATTTTATTCTGATTCGCACACAAAAGTACAACGGATGAACGTAAAACGGGCGTATTACACTTTTATATAGTTTTGCATATCTTTGAAATTATATAATATATAGTTACAACATATAAAGCAATAAAACCATACATTTTAAATAAAAAATGCCTATTGGCTATTTGCCGGTTTCTTTTTTTTTTTTACAAACATGAAATATAGTATTTGTAATTTATGTATAATAATATTATTATATACTATAAAATAGATATTATAATGAACATTTTTTTTTTTTTTTTTTTTTTTTAAACAAGGATACAAACGATACTAAAAATAAGGTTTTTAAAATGTCAATACATATTTTTTTTTATTAAATTACATAACTACAGAAGGAATGAAACTGATGATAAGTTTCACTAACAATAATATTTCACGGCAGTGAAGCGAAAAAAGAAAAAAAAACAGTTTATAAATTTAACACATTTTCCGTAAAGAAATTAACAAAACATTTTACAACAAGGCTATATAATATTATATAAATATGTCGCACAAATGGCATTCTGTTTTTAACATTTCTTGACGACTAAAATTAAGTAATAATCAGTAAAATAAATGCAATGTATTCTTTATACTAATAAGGTTTATATTTTATTATTTAAGCATAAACCAATCATACGACACACACACTCACACACACATAAACACAAACACACACACACAAATGCGCGTAGATACAGTGGCATAGCGAGATGTCTTAGAGGCAGTCACTTGTGTATTTTTAATTGGATGGGGGGGGGGGGGTACTTATCTTAGTTGTAGTTTATTCCCATATTGCTAAATCTAAATCAAATTTTAAAGGGTTATTTATAGGAAATTTATTGGTGGGCGGTCAGAGATGTTCAAAAAAGACTTTCAACAATGTTTGAATTATAACCACACCACTGGAGTGCACACGTAAATATATCATAATAATATAAAAGTTAATTAACGCGAACTTTTTTATAATAATACACATAATGATCAAAGTAGGCTAAACGCATAAATGGCAAATACAATGTTATTACCTAAATAATAGTAAACTTAATATATCATAATACGTGTGTGCATAAATAATTTGTACAGAGTGTTCAGAATTCCGTTAAATTGATCGGACATGATATTACGAGTATTAAGTATTGTGCTTTTGTGGGTTATAGGTCTACAGTTTTTATAAGCATATTATACAACTGAATGACTCGAACCTCGAAGTAATTATAAACACGGTATAAAATGTTTGTGTAAAAATATTTGCTAGCCGGGATTATGGGTCGATGGTACGAGTAGATGGAGGATCGTAGAAATACGGAAACGTGCCCGTGGAACATTTTTTTTTTTTTTGAATCTTATATGGTTTGAATTTGATGGCACTGTTTTTATTTTTTTGGTTTAGTAGAGGGGATCTACGCAATTTCTTACAATAGTTACGTGGCCTAGACTTTAGAGGATCTTTATACCGCGGGGCTTGGATAAATTTTCGATATCGAAGCTCAACGAAAAAATAAAATAAATTTATAAAATAAAATAATTAATAAAAATAATAATAATAATAATAAAAATAATAATAATAATAATAATAATAATGATAATAATGATAATAATGATAATAATAATAATAATAATAAAACACGCTCTCTTACGTATATAATATTATACGCTATTTAAATATCGATGTAGGTAACAATATATACGTATAGGTATAACAGAACTGAATAGATATACTTAGAGGATATCAGATATCAAGAAAATCGTATTCACTTCTATGATTTTACGTCACATAATATATATATATATACATACATATATTTATAATATATGTATGGATGATCGTTTTCTTCAAAATGGTAAACTAGCAATGAACATGTTCTCGATCAACGGCGGGGCGGGGACCAGGTCTTCTAGTTTCAAGTAGAATATCCGCTGGAGCCCCTGTACGCTGAGTGAACGCAACTCGGGCAGTTTTGCCAGTAGTCTCGAGAAGTAATAAGACTTGCGCTGCGAATCAGACATGCTGTACGTGATGTGTTCCCGCAAAGAATTGATGATTTTCATCTGGATCTGTTCAGCTTTTTTCGCTTCTCGGAGACCGTGCCGTTCTGAGGACAAAAACCACGTAAAAATTTAAAATACAATATTTTCATGAACTGCACAGTAGAACGTTTGTACAGACGACGACTGACGGTTATACCACGATATTATTTTATTTATTTTTTAAACATTTTGCACCAACATTGCATAGGAATGCGTAGGTACTATAGCGAACACTTCAGTGATAGCTATACATATACATATACATTTATCAGATTATTATGATGATGATCGATGACAGTAATTTGTTAAGAGGACGTCTCACCACTCATGTACCTATACGTAATAACGCATAACACATCTGCGATCAGCCAAACCAATATCGTTTTGTCAGTTTTATAATATTTAAGTAAATTCACTTACTCAAACAGCGAATTGACTTGCTGCAAAATTTGATAAACTAAGAACATTATCTGGGTTTGAACGTGGTTTTTTTTTACGATAATTTGATTTTCGAGCGAATTATGAGTACCTATCTAAAGTATTGCAATATTTAAAAATTCTATTGATTTGTTTAAAATTTAAAATACCGCGAAAAATTGACGTGAGAACACAGGTGATAGGTTTACCGTTAAGATTCAAATAATATCTTATTATTGATATAAGTAAAACATATTATTCACTATTTAATTGGTTTTGGAGAAGTGGCTACGCAATATTTATTCTGTTGAATGAAAATTTACTAGTTTTGTGTAATGATGTATAGATAGCGCATGCAGTTCCGATGTTCTTAGTTATCGTATTGGCGGAGATTTCGAGTACCTACATTAGAAAATTTATTTTAATAATATAATAATATTGTGAAGTGATTAGACAATTTCAATTCTTATATGTGTGGCGTTAACATTTGAAAAAAGAACACTTTTTTATTATATGCACACGAACGTAGAAATTAAACGGTTTTAGGGAAATTCGAAGTGAGAATATATTTTAATAGAACATTTAGTAGCTATGACGTGTAATGTGTATAATATTATCTTGAATTATACTAGGTATATTTAATATTTATGCATGCATTTTAATATTGATTACATATCTTAAATGTTTAGATATTTCTTTATGATACTTCAAACTATTATTGTCTATTGTTGGCCATATTTTCACCATCTAATGTTTTATTTAGAATTTTGTACTCTACGATAGGTATGATAATTTGTATTTGTTTATTAATCGCGTTAAATTTAAATATATTATATTGTAAAGTTCCACGCGTTCTATGCATAAATAAATGCAAAATTCTCGGATTATCGAAATTAAATTTACGACGTTGACCTTTTCGAAGAAAACAATTACTATAATAAAACTATTATTTAAAGATATTAAAATATTGTCTAACGTTTTTCTTAGTATTTGACGTTTCGCTCAGTAATATTGTCCACGTTATACGTATTATTATGTAGGTGCAAAGTCATAATATGCACTATAGCCAGACGTTTTTGGCCTCGTATAGTAGACAGCGTTATGGTCACTGCGGTCACTTTGACTACAATTCGGTTTAAATGATACTCTTTGTGTTTACATTGATATCTTCATTAGTCGATTGCGCAACAAAAAAGATTTCGACATTAAGATATGAAAATTTTATTTTTATTCAACGTTGTGTTGTCCTCCATTTGAGAAAAATTAATATTGTTGTAAGTTATATTAGGCTGAAATATTAAAATAAATATCCAAAGTTTTAAAGATCATTATTTTTTTAATGAGTAAAAAGAAATATAACTTAAATACGTTTTGATCGAAATAATTTAAGAATAAATTCCGATGGTTTTTTTCTAATTTAAAAAACAAGTTTTTGTGAAATTTTTGAAGTAAAATAATAATAAATAATTGTGTTTTCCAAACTTTTCGTTTTAATGACACAGAGTATTCAAATATTTCATACCTAACGATCACTCAAGCAACTTGATGTATGTGTAAATATACATAAGTTTATTAGGTACGTATAATACGAGTAATGAGTATATTATATTTATGTAACAATGTAGAAAACATAAAATACTTATAATACTGCTTACGTGCATTTTATTTATTAAATATATTTATATAGACACAAGGTACTACTTTAAAGTAGCTTACAAGTGATTTCATGTCGGTCACAATTCACGTTAGTTACGTAATCATGAAATTATTTACTTAGAAAAATAGTTTTGGATAAGAAACTTTTATGGAGAAGATTACAGTCAGATAGATAAGAAACAAACCAAATTTATTTTATTGAATGAAACATCTATAATGTGTCACAATCTGGTGGTTGAGAATAAATATAGTACTGGGTGAGATTTGAAATAATATTAGTTTCAAACGTCGGTAACTTCAATGCTTTATATTCGATTTTTAAACGTGTTAAATTTAATATAATTTAATCATATTCAAAATATTATTGTCATTTTAAAAATGAAACGAGATTTTATGCGTTACAGGCTTAATTGTTATCGAATTTCTCAATATAATCGTATATGTTCGGGGGTTTTTTTTTATCGCAAATTTCTGAACAGATTTTTTACATGTTATTATTTTTGTTTTAATATTGAAACCACGCATAATAATTGAATAATAAAATCCAGATAGGTAAGGAGTCTTTTTTATTTACACATCACTTTATAATATTAAAAGATATTACGATTGATATGATAGGTTTTAGATACAGTGATCGCCGCTTAATGTAATCACTTTGGTACGGGACATAACTGATAACATAATCCGATTGATAACATTAAACGAAAGTTAAAAAAATTATAAAAAATAATAAAATCTACGTTAAATACATAGTTAATAAAAATATAATTTTTTTATTTATTATTATTTATTTATAAATAAAGTACATATACGTACGTAGGTATAAATTGGAAATTTAAAATTTAAAAAAAAAAATTAAATGTAAATAAATAAATATGTATAATATGTATACGAACGAAAGATAGATATAAATGTGATATCAATGTGTATAGTATATAGACATTTATATCTTTATTACAATTTTTATCTTTATTATGAGACATTCGACGAAAAATTTGATTGTATGTTACAAAATTATGATTTTATGAACTCAAACTGATAATATTATGCGGCGTATTGATTACAAAAACCGACATAATTTACACATATAAGTATAGATCCGGCCCGTACTTACACTTTTCGATAACAATAAACGATTGATAACATTAACCGTGATTATAATAAACGGCGACCACTGTACCTACAATACATGCTGTATAATTTAATGATAAGAATGTATACCTGTAATCAGAGTTAAGGCACACAGGCAAGAGAAAGATGATATATCGATGTCCAGCGAGTGTAATGATTGACTGAAGTCTAATATAGCTTGTAGCCAATCGCCAAAACTTCTATGGCACTGTTGTTTATCCAGAACCACTCCGTTACAAAATATTAGTTTTGTATCGGCATATTTTGTCCTAAGGGAAATAAAACAACACGTTAATTTAATAACAACAACAAAAATTATTACCAATGTAAATATTTAGGCACACAGTGGCTGTTAAAGGGAATGTAAAATTATTATATATTTCACAAACTTATGGGGGGAGGGAATTTTCATCCACACCATCACGATTTACTATACTTATTTAATTAAAAATATTATTTTATTCTATTAATAAAACAAGTTAATAATTTTACTATAATTTAATCAAGCGTTTTAAAACAAAGTGGTGATAATCACCTTTTTTTTATGCTCAAATGAATGTAAGTGTCTTCTGCGATATGATTTGGTTTAAACGATAGTATTTTAATATGATCAATGATCATTGATCATAATAAGTTAAGTATCAAAATAATAAGCAAGTTTAGCCATGTAGTATTGGTACTCTCGGGAATGTCTTATGTGGAGGGGCGTGTAGCGTTAGGGCTTTATAAATATTATTTCAGGAACATTAAAGACTAAATCATCAAAAATGAATAATTATTCAACACGTACCTGTACGCGAGACGGAGCACGAATAGTTCTAAAGATGCTGACTGAAATAGTAAATCTTGATCCGATTTGCACAGAGTTTTGAATCCTGGTATCTTTTCGGCAAAATGTCTGATAACTTCCACAGACGTCGTGAGCAATCCAAAGAACTGTTGAATTTTTTCCGCTTCGGTGATCAGTGGTTCAAACGGCTTTGGTTCGTGATACTAGAAAAAACGCCGTTAATACTATCATATCGTCTAATATTACATGTAGTACAACTTTTCCGTACACCGAAATACAATACATATATATATATATATATTGTACAAAATGATCATTTTATCGTGTTATACAATTGATATGTTTTAAAGTTTTATAAAAGATAACCTAAGTCTAATAAAATCTAACTTTAACATGCTGAGCCATAGTATTAGATCGGTTGAGTTTAAGAAATATCGAATGTGCTGTAGTAAAATAATCATTTTGTGCTTAACTTAAATATGATGGAGGTACCAACAGCATAATATATGTTTACAATACTCGAACAACAATAATATTTTTTGTCATTCATAGGTACCAAATGTTTAAATAGAAATATTTACCACCTCTGCGTGGTATACTTTTCGAAAAGCAGTCAATATATTATTATTATAACTGTTACGTGGGAATTTAAAACCAACGCTCGTGTGTTGTGTTTATTATTAACAAGAGTGAAAATAGACAATGTGTATAAATAATAAAAAAACACGTGTAATAAACATGGGGTGAGCAGAAGCGTTTTAGGTTTAAAGTATGCACCTACTCATGTCTTAAATAGTATTGAGTTGTATAAATATATGCGTTTCTGCTATAATTATTGACGAAAAGTAAAAAAAAAAAAAAAACGTTACGTAGATATAATGTGATGTTAGTAACATCATGTTACATATATAATACAGAATATTGAGGAATATAGGCGTCATGGATACTGTGATTAAGATTTTTGTTTCGATCAATATTTTCGTCTACGGAGATCTTTTTAACATAAAAAAAAAACCACAAACGATTTCAATGACTAATGACTTGTTTTTCAACTACAGATAATTTATTTTAGCTACCCGTAATTTCTAGTTCTGAGATTTAAAAAATATTCTAAAACAAGTATCTGTGGCATATATTATAGACTATAATATACTTATAATCGAGTAATTTATTATATACCTACTGAATAATATGATTTATTTAACTGAAAAATACGTATGGTCGTAGAAAATATATGCATCACTCGAATAGTCTAATGAAAAATAAAATTTGCGGTATTTCATTTTATTCTTCAGTTACATACGTGTATTATAATGTCAACACTATTAAATTTAATTTTTGAAGTTGTAGTTGCTCACAAATTGGTACTAGGAATGTTACGAATTGAACAGTTTATTAAAGAATTATACGTACATAATATATTTTTATGTCGTAATAAATCAATTACACATAGGACAAAACCCGTAAAGAACTTTTACGCGAGATGCGTTTGAGTTGTAAGCTTAAGAAACAAAATATGTCATTGGGATTTTTTTTCCTTTTTTGGGACGAGTGTTTGTTACCTGCGAGTAATCCAACGACGAAAAGTCTGGATTGGTGTCGACGTGAGCCCGGACGAGCGCGGTGATGAGCGACACGGGCGGGCTGGGCGGCGATCCATGAGGTGACTTGGGCTTGGACGGCAAACGGCCACGACGACCTTTCAACGAGTCGGTTCGCACCACCTCCTTCACCATGCCCACTTGCAGACACTTCTGGAATCGACAAAACTGGCACCGATTCCGTCGGCGCTTGTCCACCGGACAGTTCTTATCGGCCAGACAAACGTACTTGGAGCCCTTTTGAACGGTCCGTTTAAAAAATCCTACACGACAGTAAAATACAACGGTCAATCACTACGATATAATGTTATCCTTTTAACAAGACGGTATTTTACGTTTATAATATTAATTTATTTGAATTAATCGATTAATTTTAATATTTCAGCTGACCGATCTACTAACTTTAAAAGTAAGGCTATTATCTCGGGTCCAAGAGTAGATTTTAATTAGCTTTCGGATAGAACCATCGGTTGTATTCGGAGCTATATTTTTTATTTTAGTAAAAACCGATTTTTGTAAAGCTCGATCTGTTCACAGTTCTATTTTTATTTAATTTTCTAAGAAACTATTACGACGCATCTTCCTAAAGTATAGTACAACCCACGTGTTAAAATTTACAGACAACGTGCGACTTTTGGAGTGTCTTTACTACTCGAAAACTAATATCCTATTTCATGGTTGAAAAAATTCATAACTGCCAAACCAACTGAGAACAATATAAGAAAAATATCGAAAGAATTGATCTGTTTCGAAGTCATTGCACGGCTATTATTTACTTTATACGTCAATAACGAATAAAAGTGATTGTTGCAGTAATAATAATACTAATAACAGTAATCAATCTATAGCTGTCGTTTGCAGTCTATAATCACCGACGCAGTATAAGACAATTAAATGGCGATCGTTTGTTATATCTATCCAATATTTTTAATTACTAGATAATTATGTATTTTTAACAGAGATATTAAATCAGTTTTCGTGGCTAAGCGAACCAAAGTTACAAATATTTTTTCGGGAGATTTTAACGTGTTGATATTAAGGCGGTCACTTTATATATTTATATTTTCGTACTGCACACAAAAACAATCGTAGGTAATAAACGTACAGACTTGCGCTGACTTAAATACGATAGAAGTTAATAAATATAATAGCACAGATTAAATAAAATTGTAAACTCTTAATTATTCGATTCGATGCATTTCGGCGCTTACCTTTGCAACCTTCACAGGTGCGTACTCCGTAGTGCTGGCACGCGGCTGTGTCACCGCAAACTGCGCACAATTGGGACGGTGAAGACGGAGCAGTGGCCACGGCGGTGGCGTTCCTCTGCGGCATCATACAAGCGGCGTCTGGCGTGGGCGGCGAACATTCGACGGGCACTGTCACCGACAGCGTGTTGATGCAATGCCGTATTTTCGGCGACATGCTGCTGGAATAGGAAAAAACAATTATTAGTAATAATTAAAAAAAAAAATAAAAACGTTGACTTAACGCTAGTGACAAACCCTGCGTGGTGTTAAAAATGGATAGCAGAGAATGAAGAAGAGAGAACGTGTGTGTGTGTGTGTGAGAGAGAGAGAGAGAGAAAGGAAAAATTAACTTAAAATTTAATGAAAATATATCTGATCCCGGTGGCTAGAGATTCTTTCAGATTGATTACGACTTCAAATAATAAAAACGAGCCTTGTCAAACCAAGTATGGAATATACGTATAATTTAAATGTCCTAGAAAATATGTTAAATCGACGATTTTCATTTCTAGTTTTAAATAAACGGAAAAATGTTTATATTCATTTTATTTTTCTATATCCTCTCCTCCCCAAGACAAATAATTAACTATTGAATACGTGTAGCGTAAATTTGATATTTTGCCTTGAGTGGCAAACAATTTAGGGACATGCACTGCACACATATTATCATACAATAATATATGATATAATATTAACTATATAGGTATGCGGCGTACAACAATGTAAGCTTTGAATTCGGTTTGGAAAATAGCGAGTATAGGCGCTTACCAGATTATTTATTAAAGGAATTGTTCCAGTCAGCGTGTACACTAAAATTAATTGTAAGTTGTGGTAAACGAGAGAGATGCGAGTTTCGCCACACATCTTGAGTGATTGTGTGAGGTCGCAAAATAGTAGCGGTTATAAGTAGTAAAAACTGTTTCGCCGAAGTCTTATAGTTTATATAGTTTTGGGACAATTAGAAAACTCGGTGGAAAGTCTTTCCGCGTATCATAAACTATATATTATTTGATTTATTCTAAATTGTGATGCGTAGTAATAGTCATGCAGATATATTTGTTCAGACCGATAATGTGTTTTTATTATAATCACTATTGTAAAAAATAAAAATGCAAACTACATTTTATTGTTGATTTATGGAGTTAAACTTGAAAATATATAATTGATTATGATTGTACCGTACAAATATTATATTAGCTGCTATTAGATAAGGTATAATTAAATAATATTTAATTATACTTTAATTTTTATTGACATTTAATTATTTAATTATTGTGCATTGATTAACATAAAATATATCGTAAATATGTTAAGTACATAAACTTAATTATTTCGTTTGTTTATATAGTAAATATCTGTTGTTAATAATGGTCTTGATATTTTAAGTAATTTAATTTGATGCCCTTTTTATAATTATTAATTATATTAACTCTTCTATGTAAAGCATTTTTTGAATTTGTTTTCAGATTCCACTAGCGACACAATAGATATGCTATAAAATATATTATGGCATTATTCATTGTTGGAAACAGTGCTGCAAAATGTTGACGATTTTTTAGTGAAAAAAAAAAAAATGTATTTTGAATAATCAGCTAAAATTGCCGAGAAGTGTATATTATTTTATTGCAATAATAAGTAGCCCGTGTACTTATATATATTATAATATTAAAATATGAATCGAATCGAGTGTAAAAAGATAAAACTTGTTTTACAATTATTCAAATCCGGGTCCCTGCTGATCATTATCAATTATTATTATCGTTGTTATTATTTAAACATTTACTGTCGATATTTTTAAAGTATGTTGAGTTCATCACAATAATATTCATTCGTAGGTACATTAGCGAACAAGGCCTGGCGGGATATCGGGGACTGTTGGTGGTGAGCCGCGACAGTGGGCTGTTAATACAGATAATAATTAGTCATTTTCACTTATAACTGTCGAGAAAAATAATGTGTATTGAATAATATTGATATTAAAAACATTAATGATATTGTTTAAAGTAAAAGTGATTTATTTGATAAAAAAATCTACGTACATACTTTTTAAATTTTATAACACATTCTGTTTTTGCTAAGTGCAAAATATAAATTAATTTATTTAGTATAATTATTAACTTTAGAGAAAAATATACATGAATGTATAATATAAGAAATAAAAATATCATTAAATTTATCTAGAACGAAATAAATTATGTTGTAAAATAGTTTTCTTGGGTCGAATTTTTTTCATAGTCCAGTCCATCACTGGAAATTACGTCGTATAAAACGTGCGCTGAGCTTTAATGAGTATGTCTACGATGTGATACTATGACGATATTGTTCTCGAATTTTTTGATTAGTAAACGATTGGAGGAAAGTTAATTATTATGTGCCGTAATAAAATGTCATGCGTGTATCTTAGTCACATAATAATCGTACGGTTAATAAGTCTTTTAGAGTAATAGGTGTTAATAAAAGTTATTTATCTAAAATCTTAACAACAACATAAATTAACCTAATTACTTTGCCCGGATTTGCCCTAAGCGAAGCGGCAACCCTTAAAATTCAATAATTTGACTTTGAAAATATAAATCAAGAACTTAGTGAAAATAGCTGAAGTCAACACCTATATATTAAATAAGTATTTAGTATTCCGGAATAAAAAATAATTTTTAATTAATTGAAATACTTATTTTATCAAAAATTATTTCATAAGTATTTAAATACTTAGAAAGACTGGTTACAGTGTCATAAAACTGTGTATCTAAACGATGGTTTTTAATCATTGTTATTCATTTTGCCCAGGTTTTCCCGCATGATAAAATAAATCGATAGTGATATAGACACCAAATTTCACAAAATGTAAATTTAATATTCAAGTTTAGCCATATAGACTCGCATCACTGTAACTTAACACGGGATAATATTGAATATAAAATATTTAATATGTATTATACACACTTATAGGTGGATTGTTGACGTAAATTGACATGATGAATAATGATAATGGTACCAATACGGTTATACACGATATCGAACGCGTTTCGGTGAGCGACGAAAACGAACGTATTTATGCGCAATTTATTGTTATGCACGCTGTTAGGGTTGTTTCTGTGAAAATAGCTCAGGACGCATTTTCCCATGCACGACGCGTACCCGCATGATAAAATTTATTATGTGGATAAAGCGAACTATATATCGATTTTGATTGTAATTATCTCGTGCAAATAAACTTTTCGAATGAATAATAATTACATAAAATCAGACGATCGCGTTTGGAACCGTACGCGCATGGGAAAAAGAAACGCGTGAGACGTGATTGTAGGTGCTCGTGTATAATTATATTTTTGTAGGCATGTGCCTTACTTTAAACACATAACACGCACGGTGTTTTGTAAATGTGTATTATCATTTAATATTTTTTATAATAGTAAAAATCGAATGGTTTTTACCGTTGGTTTCATAGTACATACATATTATGTTTCTATATACGAGATATTATCGAACGATTATGAATTACAGCCTTTAACCGTATTACATTCCTTAGACGTCGACTAAAGGCTTATTAATTATTATTGTAATTATTTTAATTCTTTTTCTACCCCTTGGTCACCCACAAGTCAGTAGACGCACTTATGTAGATATCTATATTTACAGTGGTATTCATTTTTCGCTTATTAAAAATATGTACGTTCATTTTTTTTTTTGTAAAGCGTTATTATCTTTGCGTACCTCCCGAAATTTAAAATTTTTTTCACGAAAACGTAGACAATGTCCGTTTGTTGATCCAAAGAGTGTAAATGGGAAATATCAAAAAGAAAAAAAAAATTCCCGTCTGCGGGCCAGAAAAAATTCTGCCATTTTCCGATGACCCCCCGACCCCTGTAGTGTATATTATGTATTATAACAGCACATAATTTCGGACTCACCTGGCGGACGGATCGGTACCGGCCCTGAGCGCCAACACTGCCGCGACCGACGGAGTCCTCGAGGACCGCGCGGCCGCGTCCACCATGGCGGCGTTGTTGACGACGTGCTGCAGCTGCTCCGTGGCCGCGTCGATCATCAGAGACGTGGCTGTGGTCCGCGACGTCGGCGGTGGCTGAGACACTTGCAGAGACTGTTGTTGTTGATGGTGGTGCTGGTGATTGACGGCTACGACGACGTGCTGCTGTTGTTGTTGCTGCTGCTGTTGATGTTGGTGTTGTTGTTGTTGTTGTTGTTGTTGGTGGTGGTGGTGGTGGTGCTGTTGATGGTGTTGCTTGGGCGACATGACCACCTGCACGTGATCCAACATCGGTTCGAACACGGACGCCGTGCCGCCTTGATCGGCGGTCGGCGAATCGGGCGGCTGCTGAGACGACGGCGGCGGCGGCAACGCGCCCGGAAAATGCTGAAAGTGATAGTCGAAATGTATGAGCGGCGGGGCCGGGGGCGCCGGTCCGTGGTGTTGGTGGTGGTGCTGTTGCTGTTGCTGCTGCTGATGTTGCTGTCCGTTGTGCTGCTGCTGCTGCTGGTGTTGTTGTTGGACGAGGTGTTGGTGCAGGAGCTGGTGATGTGCCGGCTGTTGCTGGTGATGCTGATGTTGTTGTTGTTGTTGTTGTTGCTGTTGTTGCTGGTGGTGGTGGTGTTGGTGTTGGTGGTGATTGAGTTGGGAATGGTGGTGCGGATGATAAGCGGACGAAGCGGTCATGGTCACCGCGGTCGCCGCAGTGGTCGGCGGACCGTAATCCTCTTCCATTTTGAACCCTACGCCCGTGGCGGCGTACGTCTCCTGGAAACTCGGCAACTGTAGGCCCGAACCGCCATCCTGCTGGTGCTGTTGCTGGTGAATCGGTAACTGTTGTTCGGCGGCGTCCGTCAGCGCGGCGTGCACGTCCGTCAGCGAGTCGATCTCCTCGTTCAGCGGCAGCTCGGAATAAGAACCGGACAGCAGCTCGGCAAAACTGCTCGGCGTGAATGTGGTCTGAAACATGCGGAAATGCACACGAAACGGTGATGAGGTTACGTTTGAAATGCATCGCGCCGAGAAACCTTAAGTCTATACGGACATAATATCGCGGAAGGCGCGCGCGTTTGAGATGTCATGCGTGACGTCACGACAGTGCGCATATTATAGGCGCTATATGCACGGGTAAGACAAAAACTTCGTTTGAAAACGGGCGATTAGGATGCGCTCACTGTTGTAAAATGATATCGCGCTCTACGCGACTGTTCGAGAATTAGATTATGTTGATTTGCTTACTTAAAAAACGCGCTTTTCTGAGTTATATCGATAAATAGGTACATATATGTAAGTATTATATACTAGTATAGAACTCGTCAAGTTCACCTTGGCACGCGGCGGCAACCGTTGGGATTTAAAAAAAAAAATGACGACCCTAAAACTCTATCACGTACATGTCAAATAAACTACTGTTTTTTTTTCCTATCGTAACGGCGATTGTCGAGCGCGAAGATGAACCTAGACGGGTTATATACATATATACCTATAGTGATCGTGCGACTTGTTAAAGTATTCGTTTATCCGATAGCTTACCACTACGACGGCACTGCGAAGACCTTATAATACAGTACTTATACTATACTGTCTATATTGTATTACAATACCGTGGTCGTAACTTCACTTGTGAGCTGTATAGCACGCACCCGAATGCGCACTCTGTTCACGCGGCGGTAAGACTTCTAACGAGAGATTTCAATATATTGAACGCGGAGCCGGCGATCGAGCCTTCCTAAAGTGACACATTGAGATCGTAGAGACGGCGGGCGTGTCATCGTTAACGATGATGATTATTGTCACATTATTATTATTATTATTATTATTATTGTTGCCACCGTATAACAATCGGTCGCAAATCGTCGCTCGTGACATTTTACCGTCGTTACAATATAACTGCAGATTATACGCGACGGCGTATACAGGACGATTCCAAAAACGTCATGCTCACCCTAATTTTCAATTTGAAAAATAGAAGTTTGTATCTTCATAGAACATTCCTTAAGTAGAAAAAAATTATTAAGAATTTAAAAACATGATCTTTAAGTACATAAAAATTCTAAAAATCATATTTTTAATAACTACGCCAACTACGGTATTGGACGAGAAGATAATGATGAATACTTAGTAAATCACTCTGTATATGTATGCATATGTGTGTGTGTGTAAATAAAGTTCACATACCGATCAATCGGAATCGCCGTCGGTTTTTTTGATCAATTATCCTAATAATATGATTATCTGTGCGAACCGCATCTACGGATAACGCAATACGTTGTTTAATGATTGCAGAACAATCAACTCTCAAGCGCAGACAATCGCACACGACCAATATTATAATTTACAACATAAATTGTACGTAAATGTCACGTAGAATATTAGTTTATCGCGTATTTTATATTATATTGATAATATAATAATATGTGGGTTTCTGTATTAAATTAAATTATATTATTATTAATCCAGTTTTAATATGTTTCAAAAAATGTTAAAACATTATGTATTTTTTTTTTTTTTATTAAGTGTCACTTTAAAAAAAAATTAACTATTACGTATATGCATTTAAAACGTAAAAATAAGCTTAACGATTTTTAAAACCAATACATTTTTGATTAGTTTTTATCGTTTTATACATAAGTATGACTAAATACCTGCATGTAGGTTACAACCATGCAGTTTATAACCCTATTATACTATATAGACCATTAAAAAGGAAACAATTTTATTTTTCGGGTATAAACTAATGAAAAAAAAGTCTTATAAACGAGTCACCACACAATATTCTAAGAAAAACAAATTAAATTGTTTATTACCAACTTCTTCCAACTGCCCAAAATATCGATACCTAGATCGCCGTCTCACGTGGGCCACCCACATACGTACGTAACAAACGGCTAGTTCTTAACAATCGTCAAAGTTAGCTTCATCTCCTATTTTCATTTAAACATATTACACTACAAAATAAAATTCTCATCTACAAGTTACTCCTCCTCAAATCTATCTGATCCTATGAAATTCAATTCTGAGTATCAGCCAAAGGCTTAAATATAAACCGAATTCAAACACTGCAATTCAAATGCCTTAGGTAGATAATTAAAGCTCTTTTTTTATGTATATAATGATACTCTCCACAGGAACCTCTTCATTAAAATAGTCAAAAGCGTTGTTAAAATTTTATTTAAACGCTTCCATCTTAAACTAGAAAATCATCAAAACTTCCTTATCGAAAATCTTTCTTTCCAAACAAATTCCAAGTGACCCTTTAAAAGCGTTTAAAGCGGAGCTGGTGCCGTGACCGTGTTAGTCGTCATTACACAACGTCATGAAGTACTATATTATTGAATAGTTTCTACAATCAAGCTAACTAAGCTCTTTTATGTTTCCTTTCATCTATTGTACCTTATTAATTGTTACGGACCATATAATATTTAGTATATTTTAAAACATAATATATATTGTATAGTATGGTGGTAGATGTTTCGATCATTTAATAAGACAAGACTATATGACTAGCGTGAGGTTAGGGCAGGTATTGTGAGTATTGTGTTATTTTAAATAAGACAATTTAGGTATGATTACACGTCGCTCATTTCTTAGAAAAGTCGAAATTCTGAGAGTGCTAGAGTCGACAAGAATAGTAATCAAATTCGAAAGTTCTCGTGTTATAGGAAGTCGCCACCACCATAATCGATTCTTTGTCAATCAACCATTTATAAAAGAGATCGGGGCAAGAGCTTTGCAGACGGTTAGAGATTCCAAGACGCTCAGAGGTTGGTCGTAACACCACTCACAATCTTGTTTAGTAGTATTTTTAGAGCCAGGTTGTAACACCGCTCACTAACATATTGTACTTGTAATAGTGTATTTTTATATCTAAGTCTAAATTAAATTAAGATGTACTTTATATTTAATATATCAAGTATTTTCATTTCTGCGTTGATATATGAATCGACGTTGTCATCGGTAAAAATATTTTATATAGATTGAACAAATTAAAATAAATATGAAAAAAAAATTGTTTATTGAAAATTAATTTAAAAAAAATTTGAAAAAGTATGTTTTTGCGTATTGATCAAAAACTCAAAACCTAATACTTTTATATTTTTAATATTTTAATTCGAGTAGCTTGTAGGTATCTATAATAATTTAAATCAATCAATGAAAATATTTTAAGGGGTTTTATTTCTGACAGTTTAACTATGGTTATTATTTACTGCATGCATAAAAATATTAATAATTTGAATATGCGTACCTACTGCAGTCTTGATATATGTCTGTTGTGTCAGAGAGTGGTGGAAAATATATTGAAATTCATCTAAAATTTGAAAGTTCTGTAGGAAAACTCTAGTAAACCAATTTCATAAACTAAAAACTCGGTAATGGTCAAAAATATGTAAATTTCGAAAGCGGACATAAGAATATTACTAGTAAAGGGTTAGTCGTTTCGATATGAATATTTTATTTACGAGCGTGGGTGAGCGACTTTGTGTACGTTAGAAAAATAACTTTACGCTAAATCGTTAAATGCTGTTTATAGGTATATGTAACCGCTTATTGAAAATAAGCTATAGTTCACATATTCATTTTGGTCTAGATAAAGTTTGATTTGTTTCAGTTTAAATTATTGCGCGCTAATTAAATTTAATAAATATTTAAATATTCTTATTTTGACAATTTATTTATAGAATAGTAATAAAAATATTTAATATTTTGATATGCCGATGTTTTCCGATATACCTGAACACATATTATTTTATTGTACTGAATACATATAGTGACTTTAAGAAGATCATATATCATATTATGAAAAAATTGGACGTGAGATGTGGTAAGATTTTGGACTACGCGGGTTCATAATCATTACATTGCGCTGTGTTTATTGCTCGCGAGTTGCGACAATAATATTGTTCGTTGACACTCGACGATCGTTATATATATAAAACTGTTGCTCATAACTTTATTGATTTCGCAGGTTTCAATAACTTATTATAAAACTATAAAGATACTATTTGGTGAAATTTTTTATTTTGCGTACATACGAGTACAATCATGTGGAAAAAACGTTCAGTTCGAAATTTTTCGAGACAAGTTGGGAACACGTTGCTCAAAAACGGGACGTCATGCGTTTTAAATGGTCATCCTACCGTGTACCAATAAGTATACGATGCACGGGGTTGACTAAATATTTGAATTCCCCGAGTTCGTGCGTCGCATATTATTATGTTCGTATTCATTATTAAATTGTAGTTGTAGACGATAACACTCTTTCATTTGTTTAAAATAATATTTATTCGGTATAATATTGACTTAAATCAATTTAATCCTGCGAATGTTTTGTTTTATTTTCTTTTTTTAGCATATAAAGCTGATCTCGGATTTTGTTTTTATATTTCGTAACTCAATATACATCTGATCGTACGGAACGTAAATAAAAACATCGACAAGAAACACAACAACTACCAGTAAGATTTAAAATTACTATATTTTTAAAATAAATAATATTGTTAATTACAATAAACAGGCACCTATAAATTTTATACTATGTATATAAGAATATCATTGTTTTTGTTATGATAAAATCGACATTATATGAGCGTACCACCTATCTCGGTTAAATAAACATCGAAATACTCGCGATAAACAATATAATATTTTATAAGTAGATCAAAATTTAAGTTGATTTTTTTGATACACAAACAAATAACGTGTCTCCAATCATCGCCAAATCGTTCTCATAGGTGACATTTTTCCATCGAGATGATTTTTACATAGTATGTTTTCAATTTCGTTCGTGGTTTTTATTTATACAAGTTATTCCAATACTAACATTGGTACCTGACAACAAGTCTGATAGAATTATACGTTACTTAGATATTTTTGAATTTGGTTTTTTTAAAATCCAAATCAGTTTTTTGAAATAATGTAGTGTTATATTTTAATTAATTATTAAGTTCGAGTTATAACTTATGAGTGACTCTAATTGCTCATTTAAATACCATATAATTACTTCAATAAAATAACTATAAATTAAACTTATGGTTTTGTCATAAATTAATTAATTAATTAATTTATTATTCTAATATTGAATGCTGTTATAAATATTTAATAAATACAAATATCGCTATTTTATAATTTATTCATGCATATAATAGCTGTTTATTCTGCCTATATTCACTTTATTAAAAACTATTTAATCTTCATTTTTAGGGTGGTTCAGTTCAAAAAAATTATTACTTTATTTAAATTGTTTTTTATGAGAATAATTTCTCTAGGGGTTTCGTGAATTTAATAGAAATATTTTTATGTTATTAAATGTTTCCAAATCGTAGTACGGAACGTTCACATGACCTTTACATTTTCATAATAATTGTACCTATACAGTAACGTTGACCTTAAAGAGGCACCACTACAATCCTAAACAAAGTACAATTTAAATATATAATGTAAATATACACTTAGAACTATAGACGATGGTTTGTTAAAAAAAAAAAAATGATAAGTTAATAAACAAAAATATAACGTTAATAACTACCAATATATTTTTCTAATAGATAGGTTAGGTTCTAATGTGAAATCGTACCTTAAGATTTAATTTTAAAATAAGAATTCGATATCAGCTTAACTATAATACTTTTTTTTACCCGGATGAGTTAATATGCTGCAGTACGATATATCAAAAAATGTTGTTAGCATTATTCATAAATTATAATTTTTTCTATGTTAAAAATATATAAATACTAATCAAAATCACGAGTCTATTATTGTGATATTTAACAATTAAAACATCAATAAATCTACTGAACAAAGAAAAAAAAAAGAATGGATAAATAGTTAAGAAAACTACAAGTGCTAGGAAAATCGTTGATTATAAATTTTGATCGGATAAATTTGATTCATGATAGAATATAGAATACGAAAAAATCTATATTTATATGAAATCTACATAGATGATGAAAATTGTAAATTTTATTATAATACAACTAAAAGTATAAATGTTGTTTATGCGGAGTTTTTTTTTTTAAATTTAATAAATGATAATTTAATAACTTTTATAATATGTATCTTAAAAGTAATAATTATAATTTCTTCTGTAATGTTCTTAAAGTTAAATATTACATAATTGATTTATCTATCAATACTGTAAGCTAATAATATTTCATTTAAATAAAATCCTAAAAATGCCCAAAAATTGTTCCATATCTATTCAACACTTCATCAAATATCCGGTTAGGTTGAGTCAAGGCTTTTCATATACTATTATCAGATTATTATTTTTTGAAGTATAGAAAACAAATATATATATTGATTTTGATAAATTTGTTACACTCGTAACGTTACAATTTATTTGTAGTGTTTCTGTTTTTTTCCCTTTGTATTAAGGGTTAACTACTATGATAACTTCAGATGATCAAACGTGACTTTTTTCAATTACCAATAAATATGAATATTATACATACAGGTCAGGTATTACTAAATTATGGCTCATGGATTAACATTGTTTGACAAGAAATTTTCTTTTTTTTTTGTGAATTATATGAGGTTTCTCTACTTTTTAATTTAATTTTTAGAATTCAATTACAAGTTTTTTTTTTTTTTTTGGGGGGGGGGTAAACATACATTATATTTTTAGAAAACCGAAAGATACATAGTTATTGTTGTTTTAAACAATAAACATGCGCAGAGTATTTGAGTGTATACCGATTATTAATTATAATAAAATAAAATTAATTTGACATTAGAATATGATTTAAACATCTTATACGCTATCGTAGAAGTATTTAAAAATTTTAATTGATTCGCTAAATGTCAAACTTATAGATATTATGTGCCTAACTATTACATCAGTCGAAAACCTAACCTAACGTTGGTTTTAACTTATTTTGTCCGTTTAAATATCAATTATTAAAATAATATTATAAGTTATAACTATTATATAAGTTCAGGCAGATGTTAATTTTGCCGATTATTGACTCATGCGTTCAGTAATATCTTTATTTGACAACTGATTAATCTATCGAATTCATAATCAATACTAATAATTAATTATAAACAATATTCGTCTCTCAAAAATTGCAATAAACCGTATATATACATTTTTTTTTTATTATTTAGATTTTAGTAGAGAACCAGATGTAAGTATAATAATTGAAAGTTACGATGAAATGTTCATGCTACCGCATGTACAGGTTTTAGATAATTTTAAATTTTACGACTTCTTATATTTTTGATTATACACGATATTAAATTCTCGGTAATTGTTGGCTTTTGTTCAAAATTCCGATATTAAATGAAAATAATTTGATACATTTTATAGTTATAAAATTATAAAGATTTGATATGTATATATATATAAACAAATATTCAAGTTAACAATTTCAAAGATCCGAGTATTATTTGTTTTAATGTTTGAAATTTGTTCTAATTGTTTTAAGTTCTATAAATATGATGAGCAGTTCTTCGAAAAACGATTGAGTGTATCTAAAGTATTTTAAAAGTTTCAAGTAAGTAGGTTATTCATTAAATTATAAATTAAAATATCAAACACGGATTACATTTTGTTTTTGGTCAAAAGTATTTTCTCGAAAATTCAATGATGGAAAATCAATTATTGTATTCAAGCGCAACAGAAAGAACAGTTTTTTTTGTTATTGGTATTAAAAATTCTAATATACAAAGCGTTTCATCATGCGTTTATCACCCGTAGATATTCGGAAAACTTAAACTCACAGTTATTATATTTTATTATCATTTTTGGTATATTTTATTGCAAATGTCCTTGCGTGGTTTAACCTTAGAACTTACTCGCTTACTGTACATTATATTCCTTTATTTAAATTTTGCTTGTACTTTGAAACTCACAAAATTATTAAAAAAATGATGATATAACTTATTTCTTTTTTAAAATAAATTAACTGAAAATGATTAGATTTACTAAGTGAGTTATTTGAAACCTTTTAAAAATTCAAAAACAATAATTTTAAAATTTTTATTTTGCTTATAAATAATATATATATATATATGTAGAGTTTAAGTAAGAGGTTTGATAAATATTATTAAGATTGTGGACAATGATGTTTATATAATGGAAATTTATAACGTTTTCATAATTTATATTATATACTCGTGTTAATACATTATTATTGTGATTGGTGATCGTAGTATTAAAATAATCATTAGGTTTGTATACTGTTTTTATTTTTTTTATTACTATTATTATTATTTTTTTTACGTTATAGTTATTTTATTCGACTTTCTCGACGGGAAGACTGCGTACTAAGACGTGGTGGGGACCGGACGAATAGAAAAACGACTTGTCTGGAACCGTGTCCCGGACCTATTGAATATTAAACAAACGACGCGGAATGGTAATGAAAATACCTAAATTGCTGCAAGTTCTATGTAGTGTACCTATAAATGTATACATATCTACACGAAAGACAGTGGCACACCACACTGGAGGTGTATGTTATACTTTAATATTTCAAACAAAACGATACTCGAGAGAAAAAACAATACACCATTATAATAATATACACGTATACATTAATAAGTACTATTCGGAAACGATTTCGAGAACATTTACGCTACATTCATAAACATAGACGTAGATATTTATTTAATTTACATAATTGCAGTAACGAGTTTGCACGTCGTTATACAGATGTACAAAAATCATGTTACATGGATAGCCGAATTTGAGATGCGATTAAATCCGTCATTGAAAATGTGGTAATTATATCTTATCTTTTCTAAGATATATGCATGTTAACATTTATTTTATATTCCATTAATTTTAATTTTTGTCAATTTTTCAACTTATATTGACTTTTTGGTATTTTATATATTTTTGGAGATGCTAAAACATTTTAATCAATTATTAGAAAGACTGTTGCTGTGTATTTAATCATTCTGACCTATATTAAGAAAATAATAGTTGTAAATTGTAAACTTATTAACTCATAATCTGCCAGCAGATAAAAAAAAGATAGCACTAAAATGTTTGGGTGATGGTCGTTAAGGATGAAAATAAAATTATATTTTTACAATATATTTAGAAAAATAAAGCATGACCGATAGTTAGATTGGATGTAATAAATAATACATACGTAAATAATTAAAAAAAAAACAAAAAAGCGAAAACAGAAAAAGATACATTTAATGTAATATATAACATTTTCAATTTTCAATTTCCTTTTTTTTTTGTTTACATACATTTTTTAGATTTCTCTATTTATTCTCTGCCATGTAATATATTTTCTTAACAATATGTAAATTGCATATTATGTTTATTTAATAATATAAAAGAATTGAAAACACATCGATTCGTCAACAGAAAATGAAAAATAATCATATAATGTTGACAACAATATTATTATTTATTAATATTTACAGAGCATTTAAAAAAAAAAAACCAGTTATGCAAATCGCGAGTTTGTTTTTCAAAATTTGATCAAGTATTTGTTATGCATTTTTCGTCTTAGCTTTGTTATTTTATTTTTTTCAAATTCAAAAAGTTATTATTCTAAAAACTTAACGCTTATTTTTGCTAAATTAAATAATAATGTGTTAAGTTAAAGCCATGTATTTTTATTTTCAATAAAAGTTTAACTATAATTGGTAACTTTATAGGTACCAAGAATTACATTATTAATAATGAAAAAAAACATGTTTATATAGTATATCAATAATTGTAGTTAAAGTTTATTACTTAATTATTTTTTGCTTAATTATATATTATATTTTAAATAAAAATAAATAAATACATATATCTCTATTAAATATAAATTAGTTAACACTAAATATACTATTAACCTAAATTGCATAAATCACTATAGCAGTATGCCTCAAGAAAGAATATTAGAATTTATTTTGAAAAATGTATTTAGTTATTATTTTAAAGATCGAAAGTTGCCCAGCAATCATTATCATATCATGTATAATTCAAATATAAATGATATAATAAATATATCTATATTATAATCCGTAATGAACTCCTTTTAACTAATAGGTAGTTGTGTTAATATTTTTTTTTATACTATAATTTTAAACTTTTTGAGTTAAATTTGTCGTTAATTAACTATTTATTTAAAACTTAACGTATATAACTGCCGATTTGACTTAGTTAATACACGATAATATTTTCCATCAACTTGACCACTTTCGTATATTGCAGGTATCATTCATGAAACTACTTTATTTGTTTTCGAAATCAACGTTTTACGATCGGCAACGAAATTATGTAGTTTTTAGATTCAATTATAATGCGCATCGTTGTTATTCAATATTAAACTCAACATGTCAACGCGAAAATAAAATATTCTAGAAAGTCGTCTTATAATAATATATAAATTATAAATGCGTGTTATTGAAAACATTACTTTTGCAGAATAACACACTGTTATTAAAGCAAGGTACATATACGTTTTATTTAATTTGATATTATTTTTTCACCGAATGGAATAATAATTGTATAAATCGATCAGTGGTTCGGGACGATTGTGTAAGAGTATATTAAATTTAATACTTATCTATATTATACAATTAGTATAGAAAAAGTGGTCGTATGTCACAGACTTACACTACTATCTAGTAGGTATATACGTTTTAAAAATCTACATGATATATATCATGTAATAAAAGTGACCAAAACCAAAAACCCGTTTGAATACTGAATAGTATGGAATGATTTGCATAAATACATGTGTATAGTGCGTATAGTAACTATCGTACTATGAGTACATTATAATTTAGCTAGGTATGATAATATTATACTTGCCGATGGCCGATCACCGTTGTAATCTGAAATTATGTGAAATGTATTTCACATAATATTAGATATATATATATATATATATATAGGTGTCGAGGGATGGAGATGCGCATGCGATTACGTAATTTAGTACAATGTCAAAGTATTCAGGCAAAAATTGAAAATTTTTTGCTAAATTATAATGTTAATTATGGAGAGTTCATGACGGTCGATTATAGAAAAAAAAAAATCTTCATACGTGTAAAATTCTATCCGCACCAAAATAAATATATATATATTTATAAATGTATAATTTTAATAACTCGCAACTTGACGATATACGAGTAGACTATTCTAAAAGTGTAAAAATAAGACGCTTTTATAAAATAATCTAAATATTAGAAATAAAATTGCATTAAAACTGTCTCATTAACTGTATAAATTATAATACAATAAATATGGAAACATAATCATAGGAAAAAAAGTTCACTGAAATGTTTTTAAAGGTTGACTATTTGAAAACGTATATACATTTTAGAATAGATGAAAAAATTTAAGATTTTACCGAAATTATTCACAAAAATTAATCGGCACTCTGCTTTTAATGCTTATAATCTATGACCAATTTATAGAGATACGTAACGGTTATTTAAAACAGAAATTGAAATTAAAAATTTTCATTACGATTTTCATATTGATTTGAATTGTATGTTTTACGTTATGAATTTTTTATAAAATTATAGAAATACATTAAGTATTTAGAAAATAACCAAAAGTCAGAAATTCCACAAAAATATAAAATATAAATAATTGTTTCATTGCAATACATATTTTAAGAATTTAATTTCTATAGAGACAAACAGACGCGAGTTCGTAAGAAATTTTTATAGCTATACTAAGCATGCTACCAATATTTTTCCTTGTATAATAATGAATAAAAAAATTTTGATTTTAAGATTATATTCAAATATATTTGGGATTATTTATTATTTTTAAAAGTTTCTTGTTAACTATGATGAGACAAATATTATTTATTTCATATGAAAACCAGTTAGTTATAACTGGAAATTGTTAATGAAATATATATTTTTTTAATATTAATAATTAATGTACATACATTGAAAGTCATAGAGAAGTAAGTTACTGGTTTAATAAAATATAATTATTATAAGGATAATTTTTTATGTTAAATGTTGATAGATTAAGAAAATAGGTACATATATTTGGAGCTATGCAATAATTTGAAAATTATTATAATTTATAAAGAATGTCCAAGTATAATAAGTGCTATTATGCTGTACATTGTTTTATCTGTTTACATTTTATATAAAAATAATATTAAGGACTAATATTTTAAGTTCATAAAATTTAATAACATAAAAACAAACCTAACCTATAGCTTTTAACAATTAATCAATATTTTATATTAATGATAATTGTAATACCTTACATTTTTATTTTTTTATAGTTGTGAATTCAATACACGTAGCACAATGATGTCAACGTGTTACTTGTTGTAGTGATCTTTTTTTTTATTTGAACAAATGACAAAACATAGGTTAAAAGTTTTTGCATAGTAATAATTGTAGAAAAAACTTCTGAAAAAAATGTAAATTATTAATGAGTTAGGTTAGTAATTTTTATGCTTTAAAAACATTAGGGTATACTACTGTAGTTAAAAAAAAAAAAAATGTACTTAATAAAAAATATAAACATTAATAAAGATTGTTTTTCTGAAAATTTTTAAATAAAATGTTCCTTTTTCAAATTTAATACTCAAAACGTTAGTTTGTATCGATGTTTTCTTATTTTGTGAAGATATTACGTGATAAATGTCAAATTAGCTAATTTTATTAGGTATATAAGTATATTAAATATCGGTATATGTATATAAATAAATATTTTGAAGTTTTTTTCAGTTTTGATAAGTTGACAACTCGAATAGTCTTTAGTTCCCTTCAAATTTGAGGTGTCAAAGTTGTAATGTATTATCGCATAACATGATTGTTAACACGTTTGTTATGGTACCGAATAAAGTTATAAGCAGCATCAGCGAAACGCTTTAAAGTAATCGTTGTTGTATTTCGTCCATAACTTGGTGTAAATAATAATATATTTATGTATGTATATGTATAATGATAAATAAATAATGCATTATAATTGTGAATTTTAACTACCCTTACAACATAATATGCAAAGTGATTCACAAAGCATGCTCATCTTCATTTTGCCCTGTTATAATTTATTCAAATTATGGTTTTTGGAATTGATTTTATTGAAAATGTTTATGATTAATTTAGTTTTGTATACAAATAATTAATAGGATCATGATTATACTGGTTTCAAGATTATGTGGGTTAAAATTATTTGAAAACTGTACTAATTAATTAATATTAATCCATCAACATTTTGTAGTTTGTCAAAACTGTCTTAGTATAAATATTAGTTAATAACAAATACTTAATCCAATATTACATAATAATATATTTTATATATTTTTAAATGCTAATATTTATCCTAAGTAGGTGCACGAGTTCAAATAACTCAGAAATGTTCAAAAATTTAGTTACAGTGAAAAAGGTTGGTTAAAAAAAATAAAAAAAGAAGATTATATCGCTACAGAATACTATAAATATCATGAAAAATCTAAAAATTGGAATCCATTTAAATTTAGGTACTTATTTAATAGTTCCGAAAATCAGAATTTGAATAAATTAGCAATATTAATGGAAAAAAAAACGGAGGCAAGCAGGCTTGTGGTAGCACTTTTATATGAAATTGTCTACACAAATACAATCCTATCGTATACACATCACCCATAATATAATAATTGTAATTTATTATTTGAAATAAATGTCTATATCGTTTTCACTAAACACGCATGTATATATTATTATAATATAATATAGACGCGTCATAGCGGTCGTCGACAGAGTTTCTAATATAAATTTAAATATTAATATTAAACATTTCGCGAAGAATTATCCGTTATTGAGACGCAACTTTTTCAATATTTCATAGAGAGTTATTACAATATTATGTATTATTACCACTTTACGCATTCGCAAATTTATCGTGAATAATAATTTATGCTCGTATCCTGGACATCAAGATCAGATACCTACATCGGCACACCGCTATGATTATATCATACAGAGAGCGTGTAAAATACAAAAAACGGGTAAAAACGTTATCGCCCAACTCTGTGCAAACTGTACACACCGCATACGCATCGTATATATTTAGTTTCGATTATAGGTATACCGCTTTGTAGTTTTGATACGTCCATTCTTGTATATTGTATTAATAAGTACTCACCTATATTATAATTTCAGCTTTAGCTACATCGTATAATAATAAAATATTTTAAAAATAATGGTTTTTATTGGTCGTTAGGGTGGCGAATAAGAGAATAATTAATTGGTACATAAATAGCGACCGCGCTTACAATAATAATGCAAAAAAAAAAAAAAATAAACACACTATTTTGATTATAAATTTTATGTACATGAGAACTGTAATCGAAATCCAACGCGGATAGAAATGCAAAAACAATGATTATTTAAATACTCGTGTTAATGGTTTAATGGTTGTATAATAATATTTAATATATATATATATATATATATATATATTATACGTATTATTATAAACCATTATTGCTTTTATACCATGCAATTCATGGAAGAATATATTTCATATTAATGAAAACCGAGCTTTCTGCCAATATGTATAATACAGTTTTATTTTTTTTTTTTTGCTACGCTAACGACGTTCTGGAAAATCGCAATAAACGTTCGATTAGTAAAAAAAATAATAATAGATATGTATATTGTATATCTATGTACGCGTATTGCAAACAAAATTTAATTTATCGCGAAATCGTTTTATTGATATTACATATTAGTATTATGTGTTAAAACGCACGCATAAAACTACGACATCACCGCGGTAATCACAGCAATCAACCACGAACATATGATATTGAATAGCAAGGATGAAACGTCATGTATAGATACTTGTGCTAAACAATCGCGTCCTGATACAAGTATCCATACACATCAACAACTGATCTACGCGTACAAACGCACAAAAATCAAATTAAATTACATCGATCAAGTATAGTTAACAGAGTTTATCTGCGGATTCAGGTAATTAAATTACAACATACTTATTAGCTATTACCTACTCTACTTAGGAATATTAACTTCATTCATTACACGTGCACAAGGTACCTAAAGAAAGTTTATCTTAAATTGTTAAAATAATAGGTAACACAATATACAAATTGTATACACTAATCATGGCGAAACAAAGCTTGTGAAAAAAAAAACACACTGCATAATATGTTTATACAATGTATATATTTTGAATTATTACATGATATTTTTATATATTTTTTTTTACATTTATTTTACGATAAATTAAATTTTAAAAATATCATGGATAATTAATTGTGTAATGTGTACTATATTCTGTATTCCAATTGTGATTTTAATTTCTATGTTATTAATATAGTTGTTATATGTTAAGTTAGGTTAGTCAATATATGGGTATATACATATTTATTATAAAAATAATATTGATATTAGTTATTGTTTATATCTGCGTATCGATTTTTAAGCATTAAAAGCATTAAAAATCTGTGTAAAATGGATAGGAAAATATTGTCGGTTGAATAAATAATAATTTTTCAATTATTTAATTGAAAAAGTTAATTTTTACATAAATATATAATGAAAAATTAAGTTGGTAAGAATCAATTTTCATAGTGTTCGTAGACAATTCACTAACAGTTAACCAACTGTTAGATTGCATATAAGAATATTAAAAAATCCTAACTTAACCTGTGTGGGGGTCTGTTGCTTAGTTCTTCCTTGATTTTCATTTACTCCGGCCTTGGATATGAGGATTTTGTATGATAGCAGCTACATTATGCAATTTGACTGTTTGAAAATATTTTATTAGAATATTATACATTGGAAGTATATCAAAGAAACAGATCTTTATCTAATATATTTTTCATTTCTTCGACGGAATGCATATATATATATATAATATGCATGATGTATACGAGAAAAACTTTCTGAACACTCTTTGAACAATGAGTTCTGAATTTGGTATGATATTTTAAAATCTGCAGAGTGAACGTTAAAAACATTCGTTTAACAATGTGTATAAGTGTGTATAGGTATATGTATGGATGTTTGTGTGTAATTTTTTTTTATAAGATACTTTCTGAGACGTTAAAAGTGTTGCAAAAAGTTTTTATTAAATTGAAAATGGACACAGAAAGTAAATTGAACTTTAAAGGGGTTATTTTAGCAAACAAGAATAAAGTTTTTTTTTGGAATTGAAAAAAATTACGTTATAAAAACTGCAGTGTGATTTCTAAGAATATTTCTGTATAATCGTAAAAAACTACATTGAATTTGCACATTAAATTGTAGCCCAAAATATTCATTTGCCGTCAGTTTCGGTCGTACGAAATCAAAAGAGTATATTTCTTAAATCATACCATCAAGAAGTACATTGCATCTGTTTTAGACAACAATGACATACACGCCGTATAAGGCTTATACTACAAGCAATACTATATTTCTTCAAACCCTGCGTTTATAAATTATAATATATGTACGTATGTATATTAATTGTATTATATACTGTCGTCGCTTGTAAACGTATGCGAGTATTTAGATAACAACATTTGGACAGGTATATAATGTAACAACACAATAATATGTATAACAATCTTGAGCCGAGATGAACTCAGGGAGACAATAACGAATATAATATATTTATATGTCTATGACGTCTGTCCGCCGCAACTCACCCTCCACCCAATCGTATGAATTTAAAATAATAATATTATGGACTACAGGTGTCGACGAAACGCAGTTGTGTATTACACAAACCTGTTTTTATTTTTTTGAGAATATTTTGTATCTACATCAACAATACGCGCATATACACTATTTACGCATCTGTACGCCGTTTATTATGATATTATGTAGTATTGCAGTATAGTACGTAATAGTATATTTGATGATCATTGGAGAAAAATAAAACGAAGAAAATATTTTGACTGTCAACCCGGTTAGGTTTGAAGTTTTAGACTATACTAATAACATATATAATGGGTGTTACCCATACGGCCATAGCTGTCCAACTGTGCTTATAAATTATAATTACACGATAATATTATAGAATATCGAAGTTTCTGCAGTCGCGTCGACTATCACCCCTACGTAATGCACCCATAATGTAATATAATATATATATATATATTAATACCAACATTACAGGGTCGTGGACTTATCGTGGTTTACCACGTTAATGCGCAAGAAAACACTAAATTACACGGTTTTCGTTACTTTATTAATGATTACTTAAATCGGTCCGTAGAAAGAATCGAGAACCGCTTTATTTACTCACTAATTTATACATAAATTATATATATTAGAATATCATATTAAATCGTTTTTCAGTGACACGACTAGAATTTTTTTCTTTCAACATAAATATTAATATAAGTAATATTAAATATTATCTTATTGGATTAAGTTAGGTAGGACTGATAAAATAAAAAAATAAAAAAATGTTTAATTAAAACTTTTTATATTAACAAAGTACTATACGCGTATTACACAAGAAGAAATTCGCATTCAGAACGATTCAGAGAGCTACTGCTGTACCTACTAATATCTATTAATTATTAAATTTCTGGTAGTTTACTGTTAATGTATTTTTATTGTATTATTGATCGTTTACGAGGCAACGGATCGACAACCCTAAACTAGGTATCGAATAAAATAAAACAAAATTGTATGGGTACATAATATATTATAACATATAATAAAGCTGAAATCAAATATTGAATTAGTAGTACATTGTTATCGCCGCCGAAGATTTCAATGGGTTTGTGGGTTTTGGTTAGCGTACGGTCATTAATGTGATGGATTCTAATTTTAAATATAAATAGAGAATATTTTAAATATAAATTGTGATTGTTTCAATACATATTTTTTAATCGACTACCAGCTATATGTAGCTCATATTATGGTATGAATTACTAATAAGTAATAACAAACCAGATTGAAATCAATGTTAAAAATGTATATAAAATTTAAGTGGATAAAAATGTAAATTAAAAAATAATAGACATTAGATATGTATTTTTGTTCCACCTTAGCGGAATAAGACTAGAAATTTATATCGTAAGATATAGTGGAGACGCCACAAATACATGTCCGAAACGGTACCTACGATGTTCATAAAACTGTGAGCGCTCAAAAATGTCGAAATATGCAAAAATATTCATAAAAAAAAACCGTGTTTTTTATGGACTACGTTATGAAACTTATTGTGCATATCTATAAAACATATAATCAAAATATTGTGTATGAGAGTATGAGACAGACGACCAGTAAAAATAAATATATGCAAATGTACATGGATATTGCACAAAATTTAGTCACAAACTCACGTTCACTGAAAAAACAAATCTGAACTATATAGCGATCAGCTGTATACAGATATAACGGTTCTATGTAGTTTTGCACTGTCGAATATTAAAAATGCAAAAAAAAGTACACATAATAGCACTGGCATAAAACAGCCGATTTAGTGTTCTACAAACACTCTCCGAAAACTCAAGTTGTGCTTTAATTTTATAGTTTGGCTATACTTACCTATGTTGAATCTTTTATTTTTTGGTTTCGAGGATACATACTTATTATATCCTAATCTTCCTAATTACCCACCGTAAATGTTTTCTATGTACGTGTCCATATTGATATTTGTAGACTTGTGTCGTAGAAAGTGAAATCGATTCGATTGTCTCATTTATTGACGATAAAATATTATTCTCGCCTGATTTAAAAATAATAATATGAACGCGTAATATCACGTAACGCCGCGTTGACTACGATGCAAGTTTAATATATTATTCTATGAGGTTTAAAATATGTATAGAAGATATCTACTAGAAATGTATAAAATGTTATTTATGTTATAAACATAAATTGTCTGTCGTCGAACAGTACTTATGATACTAATAATATAATAATAATACAATACTGCATAACACGTAATCTGTATACATATTATATAATATATACATATAAATTATATTTACATATAATGTATTTCGCATTTATCAATTATCATATTATACATTATGTTTACCTAGTGGTGGATTAGAATTCTTGGTTTGTGGTTAATATAATAATATCTCGTGTTCGCAAAAAAAAAAAAAAAAATAAATTTATTTAATCAGTTAGATTATGTTTAACGAATCTAATAGTAAAGAGTTGTTATACCTATATCCATGATAATACGAACTGGATTTTTTTTATTTGTAAATCACCATAATACATAACTGATTATATCATAATCAGATACAAATTGTTGATTAAAATCTAAAGATTTACTTGCTTATAAAAACTATTATGATAGAAATGATAAAATTGAAATTTTTTTACTTAAATAGTATATTTAACTACTTAAGCCGGTAATACCAGTACGAAATACTAATAATAACAGTACATATTTCAGTTATAAGTTATTAAACAATAATATATAAGGATTTTCATTTGTGTTATTTAATTAATATTCAGATACTCCATATTTCCGGAGAAATTTTCAAAATCGTGACCATGTAGTTATTACATACATAGCATTTTTTTTTTTTTTATAAGTATCGATTTTACGTTTTCATTGTTCAAGTATAGAAATATTATTGTTTAGGTACTTTCTATATAATATTTAACGAGTTCGACATAAAGTTGTCTGAAAATGTTCATACGCATCATTGTATTATTTTATTTATATATATTGCCCACTATACCTTAGGGCTTCGAGTGAACGAAAATTTGTAATAAATGTATACAATATACATATAAAATTGTGTAGGTATGTAATATAAGTGGCGTGTAACTTGTATTTTTTTCAATTGGGATGTCTGGTCTCATACAGGTATAAAATACTTCAATGACCCGGACAAAGTGCACATATTATATTATAATATATTGTAACAATATAAACCAATAATCCGTGTAAAATTATACATTTTGACTTTTAAGTTACATTATGTGACCTATGGAATATATACTCGTAATAGGGACGCGCTCATCGATACTTTATATTACATTTTATTGCAGTTCAAAGGAGTATATTCCCTTCCCCCTTAATTAGGCCAGTGATATCATGTAAAGTATAATATATCTATACATATGTACACCGATATGAGTTGATCCATATTCCTATTAAAAAATTGCACTTATAAACCAACTACCCCGAGAAATGGTGAGTGGACGGGGGGAGGTTTATGACACTCGACACTATGAGTTATAATATAATAATAAATTATATATTATATATTATTGTCGGGGGATTCGAGTCCAGCTATTTTTTTTTAATAAATTGGAAAAATCAGTTAATTATATTTCATACCTATAATATATTATAACACTGCCAAGGTCAATATTTTATCACATAATGATCTTAGTACACTCGTTTAGTCATATTATAGTTATTGAATTAAAATAAATTGAAAATTTGCAAAATTTGTATAATTAGCATACCAAAACAAAATATCCCCTTTCTCCAATTTCCAATGTTAAATTTGGATTTCTCTTAATCCTCCGTCCTTGTTTGTTAAGCAAATGTAAAAGGCTATCCATTTTTGATTTTAGTCTGTAATATACACATAATATATAACGAGTGAGTTTATTGGTGTGCACTTCAGTATTTGTATGCTATACTTATAATAATATGTTGTACACGCGTGTGTACATAATTTCGAGGCGCAAAACGGTTTGGGTTTTTTAAATATCGAGTGTGGCAGTCGACGAATGGACTGGCGGCGAAATTTGCAAAACTAACATATTAAGCAAGTTGTGTGATTCGGTGCGTGAAGTTATAATATTATATACGAGCGAGGCGTACAGGGTTCGTCGGTGGCGACGGTGGTGGTGTTGAAGGTACTTGCGCGTACACTGGGGGGAGGGGAGTTGTCTTGCGAAGAAGCGTTTTGTTCATACCTAAATGTCAGCGACTCGGAAAACAGCTCGTCCGTATCAAATCCTACACCCCCACACGTCCAAAAATACCCGCGACTCACTCGTAGGTATTATAATATAATATATATATTTATAATATGTATGTGTGTGTTTTTATGCGTGTATGTGTGTGTGTGTTTTTACACGGCCATACCGACAAAGGACTATTAATTTTATACTAATATTGTATTGTTCGCTTTTGTTATATAATATTGTTATTATTATTAAACTCAGAACGTACTGCTGGGGTTTGAAGTGTATAAAGTGTGGCTATGTAATAATCATTATAATACTGTATGTAAATAGCGTGAGTTGAAGTTATATATTATGCTTATTTATATTTATAGTTTAGTACCTATTGCAGTAGTGGTGACTGTTATAAATATGATACATACACCTACGACTCAAAAATGAAGTATTATTATTTATTATGACGTATGATCAATGGATAATAATTTATTGTGGACTGAGGCTATAACCTATTTAATAACATTATATTATTATTCATCTGTAAGGATTGAAATCGAACAGAAACTTATAATTTGAAATACCGAGAAGGATTTTTCAGTTATTAGAGATTTTGTTTAGTTATAAATTATAATAAACTCTACGAGATGTTATAACTGTTTACTTTTTCAATGTTTTAACCGATTTTTGTCAAGAATTTCACATAAACATCACGATAACGCGATTTTGGTCTCAATAACTATATAATTCGTAAATTATGTACGTATAATATCATACACAACTGTATCGGTAGGTACAACCCATTTATACTGCAGTTGACGATTACATAAAAGTATTATAAGGTCTCACAAAATATTTTATCTTATTCTTATTTTTATACTACGACTGTAAAGACTGCCGACATATTATAGGCTGTAGTATTATTGGTAAATTGTATAATATATTAATGATATTGTGTCTACGATTCCAATTTTATAGTAAATTTAAAATTAGTACTCGTTCTAGTCGTACCTATGATGTGCATATGACCATAAAGTGCTTTGTTGTTCGATATAACATAATATAGTAGTGTAGTACGTATCAGTACATCGTGACGTATTATTAATACAATATCGATGATTGATAATTGCGTTTGAATGATGTATAGTATATTATGGAGAATTATGTATGCATAATCGTCAATAAAATATACTACCATTATTGGACGATTGGTCCTGGCGATAACAAACAATATAACTGTTTAAAATTTTTAATGATTTCTGGTCGTCATATCATTATAAAGCATTCTTTAGATAAGCATGGGTATAAAATCAAATTGACATGTCTCGATATAATGTATAATATATAAATATTAAGTAGGTTGAAGTAAATCATGTATTGTCTTTGAATTTATAATACGTAGGTATACAATAATACTAGCTATAGTATAATATTTAATCATATAATGTAATAATATAATAGACAGTAATTGTATTTTTTATGTAATATTCATAACAATTATAACTATTAATATTAAAGATGTTGATTTTTGTTTGATTATTATTTCGTTGATTTTTATTTTTGATAAATGTAGTTTAGTTTATTTATCAAAGGATTGAAAATTTAAATTCCAGATTTTCTAGAATTTATCAAAGAGGCTTTAAAAAAAAAATTGAATTTTAATAGATTATTCATCTATATGTAGACCGGTTGTTTGCCACAATACGTGTGTCGTATATATTGGATTTAAAGAAATATTATAATAAACTTGCCAGTGTCTTTGCGATATTACGAAAATAGTTTAAAAAACGATTGCGAGTAAATTACTTTCTGTTTTACCGTTTTTAAAATAAAAAAAATATAATCATTTTCAAAACTAAATTAATACTACCGACAATGGATTATAATGTGGTCCACTACCGAGTTTTGGATAGTCATTGATCTATTAACGAGAAATAGACCAAATGATAATTTTAATATGCAAATACACATATAGGTATAATACGAGTACACCTATTTAAAATTTAAAGCTGAAAAAAATATTTAACAAAGATAATATTGTGTTATATATTATGTTTTAACCTACTACAATATTAATACTATTTGTTATGAATAATTTTGATTTTTAAATAAATGTTAGGATATTTAAATTAGTTTATATTGAAAGAAAATGGATATTTAAAATCTACTGACAGATTATATTGCGTGTGATAAACAAACAATTTGTAATCGAATGACTATAATATAAGTACCTATACTAATGCAGTAATGCGCAATCGAAATAATGAATAATATATTGATATATTATAACAGAGAGACAAAATTGTATAATTCAATAATAATATTGTTACCTAATGATAATAGGCTTAAAAATTTCAGTTTATAGTTTTATCATGGACTTTTGAGCCCAAAAATTAAAGTGTTTGTAAGATTTTTATAAACTGAATTTAAAAAAAGAAGTTAAATAAGCAGTTACTACTCTGCAGTACGTTAGATGTCGAGTGAGTAATAATTATTTTAGGTGTATTAAATTTGAACTTAATGATCTATCATTGTATACGTAAAACGATTCTGAGTGGAAATGATCTATCAATCTATATAAATATAGCTTCAATAAGCGATACGTTTATTTGATATAGTTATTATGAATATTTATTTTACTTTTAGTATTATAGTAAGTATTGATATATTATTTTTCGGAAATAATGCATTTATTAAATTGTTAGTATTTAATTATTATAATAATTATATATATTTATAGTATACTATATAAATTTGTATAACTCTTAATTTAATAACATATTTTTGTAAATACCATAAAACTTACCTATAAAATATAGAACACTTATAAATAGATAATATTTTAAAATAAACTAAAAATGTTATCGCATATATTAAAATTAATAAAAAAAAAAATATATATAAAAGCTTACAAATGTTTTTATGAAATTAAAGTAAAACAGTTAACATATTGTTAAATAAAGTTTAAATAATTTATTTCATCAAAATGGAACTTAAAATGTCTATAAAAATAACCCTTTATATATATATATATATATTAGATTTTATGGTTTCAATATGAACTACTTCTAAAGAGTCCTTGTATTAAATTTTCAACATTTAGATACAAAAAGAAAAATGAATTTTCAATTAAAAAGTAGCTTGCAACTTTTTGCAATATTGGCGAATTTAGAAAAAAATTCAACTTTCAAATAAATACGAGTATAAAATAAAAATTGGACTTGTGTATTTTAATTATTTTTATAGAGATATAAGAATAATTTTTATGGGGTCTTGTATTAAATTTCTTAGCAATTCTAATTAACAAATAATTTTTAATTCAAAATTTATAAAAAAAAAAAAAAAAAAATGGATATAAAAATATCTACAAATAGCTCAAAAATAGGCGGAATATTTTGAAATTTTTTTCGATAACAGGAAATGATAATATAAAAAAAAAATATATATTGGTGAACATTTCAAATTTTTATAGTTATTTGTTTTTGAGTTACATTTATAATCTTGATAAAAAAATAAATAATTTTATTTTAATTATTTTTTTATTTTTATTTTTTCTTAGCTACAACATATTTTTTTTTTATCTGATATTTCAAAACAGAATATTATTCTGAAAATTTTAATACAAACAACTGAAGTTGTTATTTTACTAAATATGAGATATTGAATGTACTTTATATTATGAAAATCATAGTCAGTATGTATTAAACTTGAATTTAAATGCATAAAAAATGATACTAATGAGAGAAGACAGTTTGTCTGCTTATATTTCTTATATCTTATTAAATTATATTTGTAGTATAATTAATAATTTCTATTTCTATTATTTATGTATATATATTTATATATACCTACTGTAAGCTTAACTATTTTTTTTTTTAAATTCAATCGCACAATTATAACATTATTTTATTTAACAAGACCCTTAGTTATTAACTGTACAAGTTAATTTCATCTCTCCAATACGCATTATAGATTGGAGTGTATAGTTCTTTTATTAGGTAAATAGTTTAAAATAAATTTAAATATTTCTAAGATTATTCAAACTAAAAGTGAAATGTTTCAAGTCTCTACATTTTTTGCATAATAACAAATTAACAAATATTGTGCGAATATAATTTATAACTATACATTTGGATATCAAATATCATCTAAATTTGAACTTAATAATTATTATTCATAAGTAATGCATGTTATTTTTCGCTACCAGTTTTTTTTAAATTCCAGTAATAATACTTATGATGACTCTCGTATTACGTTTTCAATTATTTGAAATTAAAATTAAAAATTTTATGAATATTTAATAACGAACTAATTTAAACACTTCCATTACAAATTGCGAAGAATTTCACAGACATTTGAACTTTAAAATGATTATAAAAAAAATGTGTGAAAAAATATTTAGATGTTTTGTTTTAACTAGGTAAGATCAAACTTATGAAAAACTTTGTATTAAATTATCAAGATTTTTGTTCACAAACAAAAATATTATTCAATAGACAATAATCAACTAGGTAATAAAAAAAATATTAGATATTCATAAATAGCACGAAATATTTTGAAAATTGTATCATATCCAATAAGTTGTATCATAAATTATTGGCAAAAATTTAAAAAATAAAATGATTATTTATTGTAATTTGTAATTATAGTTAATTACCTATTACAAGTATAACAATGGTACAGAATAATACTATTAATCTATTTTTTAGAATATTAAAATAAATTAAACTTTAATATTTTGATTTTTAAGAAAGTCTTATTATTAATAAAATTTCTTACTAGGTGTATTTGTATAAGTCGTAAGGCGAAAAAAAATGTATACTTTTTAGAGTACATGAAATCTTTAATAATATGTTGTAGTAGATATGATTATTTTTATAATGCTTTATTTTCGATAGTTGAGCACATTTTATATGAAATATTATTAAAACTCTTTTACGATCGTAAAATAATTAGTTAATAAATTATAAGAATCTTGGAGATTTTTTTCTTATTTATGGTTCAAAGTTAAAAACCTTTTATGCCAATATCTATTACTGAAGATGGACAACGTCTCTCGTTTGATTGAGCTGTTATAGGATTGAGTATACCTGTTAACTTGTTATATTAAAACTCACTCCGAGCAAGTAACAATTTTTTACACATCCATTTTGGTATAATACATAATAATATATAGTTAGGATATTATAGATATTGTACAAAGTATGATAAAATATGTCAAGTCTAGTAGAAAATGTCGCTGAAACGTCATTAAATTAGGGAGAAAATGTCCAACTATGTTATTAGATCGTATTTGATATGGTTGAACATGAAGATAACTTAAAAACATCGTATCAAATTTAAAAAATTTGATCTTTTTGCTGTTGATTTTATAAACATTTCAATAATTCCAGTATTATAAACAGTATAACGAATTATCGAATAAATTATATTTTCATTCCAAATATTACCTATATGATTTTTATAGCAAATGACAATTCAATTAAAATTAAATATTTATCCAACTCATGTATAAGTAATTACAAGGTTAAATTGAAATATATATTTGAATTTAATTTTAACAGTTTTTAATTAATATGTTATTTTATAATGTATATCGCTAGAGCAATCGCTTGAAGCTGTCCTCGACATAAATTCATCATAAACTTTTGAGCGGCGTGATTGGCAGCGTACATTAAAATGTTTTTTTCCTATACGCTAAACTAACCATAGCTTAACCAAATTTAAATTTAGATATACAACCATGACTGGAGAATAATTAGAAGTACCTACACGTAAGTTGACACATATAACTAGTAGGTATAATATATAGTTATAGCTGCAGTATATATATAATACAATAATAATTTTTTCCTTCAAGTTATGGTATTTAAAAAAAAAAAAATATGGTATATTAATATGTTGTAGACTTATGTAATTGATGTAAATATATTTTTAAAACATAATACCCTTGTTTGAGTAAAATACTACGTACAATCGATAGATTCGACGTGAATCGTTTGCGAATAAACAATAATAATCATTACGTGTCACGTGGGAACAAAATGTTGTCGGAAGTTTTATTAGGCTGAAAAAATGCAGTGAGAGTCTAATCATTTAATGATTGATATTATTTTATATCTAACCTGTGTCTGGAATAGAAGCATACTTGATGGACTTGGGTATGATGGACCAGTAGAATGGTATACTTCGTTTGAAGTATCTTCTTTTCCTGAAACATATTGAATACAAACAATTAAATCGTAGTCTAGTTATAACGTGCAGATGTTTGTATGTATGAATATATTATAATACGAGTACATAAATACACATAATATTATGTAATATTAGTCCAAATTATTAATATATTTTAATTATTCAATAATATTATGGAGTTAATCATTCGTATTTATTAAGTCTTGAGATCGGTTTAAGTGTTCCACGCGCATTTTCATCAACTAACCAATAATTAGTACATATTTAAATATATTTTTATTCGCCAACTATCAATTAATATTTTATTATTATATAAAAGTTTTGATTTTGATTTTTATAATGGGATTTTTATTAAGTGATGCTTAAGGCTCAAAATACCAAGTACAAATTTTACTATACGTTTCAATTATCGTAAAAATAAAATAAAATGCATATTTATAAAAAATGAGAGTCTAAAGTAAAATTTTGTGTAGTTTAAGTCTTATAATAAACCAATTTATTTATTAAAATTTTAAAATTTTTTAGGAGAAGTTTATTTATGGCATTGTGGGGGACTACATTATCCTAACTTACCACCTTATATAATTGTATCTATGTTAAATGTTAATGTAAAAGATGCGCTACTTCATCGTATAACTGGGTCTGTCATATTTAATACACCACTGTCTATAAATATGCCAGTGATGGTTAAATATATTTTTTTAGTGAAAAATGAAAATAAAAGATGTTTGCATTTTGGCAAGAATGAAAAAAATTTCCTTTTGAAATCCCTTGGGAAACTTTAGTCTTCTGTGAACATATTGTTATCAATTATCATAATAACTTATTAATATTATATTTTTGTTATGTTTTATGAAACTTCTCGGCTATTATAACTACAAATTATTACGCTAGTTCAAGCAAACTAGATACATAAGAGTGGGTAAGGGTGGGGGATTACTAAACATTTATGTGCGCGTTTAATACATAGTTGGTATTATAGATATAATATGTGTGTGTGTGTGTGTTTGTGCACTGTATAATATCTGTTTGCTGTACATAGTATACTAAGTTTGTAGACATCTCGTGAGGAATGTTCTCACGAGACACATCCGTGGAAAAAATTTCGTTGAAATTGCCACCGGATTTTTGCGTGTTCGTACCAAAAAAAAAAAAAAATAAAATAATAATTATAAAAATAAATAACACTATAGAGACACGAGAAGAAGAATTATGAGAAACGTTTATGCTGAGAGCGCCTGTCGTGTATAAATGTACATGTTACAGGTAATATATGAAAGACTGCTAATGCATACATTATCTGGGAAAGATGAACACCACCTATATTAATAAAACGTTTATTTTGTAAATTATCCGGGTAATTTTTACATACTTATTTACAAATGAGTAGTTCAAGTAAATAATTTGGTAAAATAATTATCGTTGATTATTGTTATTTGATGAAATACACACACATAGTAGATATTTTAGAAGTTTTAGCCACAAGAAAAACATTTGCATAAAATATAATTATAATGCACTATATTTTTTCTGGTAATTAGGATTCTATAAAAATGTAGTCTATCTTAATTAAATGCCAATATTGCAAATAAATATAAATGTAATGCCAAAAGAAAATTTTGAAATTCTGCAAGTTGTGTCCAAATTAAATTTGTTCTAATAAATAATTATATTTAATTTTTAAATTTTAACTAAATATAAAAATAATTTTTTAATTTTATGATTAATAATTAAATAGTAATATTATAAATAATTCTATTTCAAATAAATTTAATTTAGTTTTTGCTTCTAGAATTATATTCAATATAGTATTGCACTATTTTAAGTATTCGGCACATTGATCGTTTTATACCGAAATTATCAGATTACAATTAAAATTATCAGAGTAAATACGAAATTTTTATCCGCAGAACACCGAATAATGTATAATAATTGATTGGATAATGAATATATTATACATATTAAAGATACATAATATAGGTATTTAGGTATACTTAGTGTTTATTTGGAAGCTCTTGATACTTGGATAAATAATTTTTAAAGAGTTTGGACACTTCATAATATAAACTTAAAAAGAAGTTTAACTGACTAATTATAAATTATTTTAAAAATAATAGTTTTTTTTTTTTATACCTAACCTTACCAAATTATCCTAAAACGTATCAATAATGTCATCTTTTAATATATTTAATTAATTTTTATATTAACCAAATATTACAACATTTAATAATGTTCAAGATCTAAAACTTAAATAGTATTTATGTAATCACTAGTAAAACTTATCTACCATTGCTCTATTTCTCTCTCTCTCTCTCCATTAAATCTATTGTTCAAAGATCTAAGTTTGCTATTAGACATTTTAGTTTTGAAAATATTTGTTCACACTTAAAATATTTATGAACATATAATATTATTTGATGATATGCGAAATGTGTTGAATTAACCAGACTTTGTGATTAGTTAAAAAAAATATTCTTGAAAGTTCGGATCGCGATTCACGAGTGATCTGAATATACATTTTACGATTTAAATATGGGTCCTCAACGTTGAAGAATGTACAAAGATTTCCGGCAATTCGCGTCGGCCGAACTCTAATACATTAAACTGCAATTTATCAGGATGAGGTTTACACGACTCGTTTATGTGTAAAATACCGATAATATTATAGTATAATACAAAGTATTGTATTTTATTATTTTAGGTCCATTTACGCGATTCAATATGACAATCGTTATTATAATATTATACGCCGAAATCGCATTTAAACGCGCCGGATGTCCGCGTGCCATAATGATAATAATACATACTAGGTACACTCACTAACCTTTTCTGTAAGACGACAGCATATCGGGTGGTATATTAATTCCGTCCGAAACAATGGTTTCCGGCGTTTTATAATAGTACTAACGATAATAATGTCGTCTCTACAAACGCTGGGCAGCGGTCTAACAACTGCGACGAGTATTGGTCGTCGCCGGCGGTCATCGGCGACGAGACGTTTGCGCTGGCGAACGAGAATAGAAAACGTACGTAAACGGGACGACTTATCGTCGTGTGTGCGAGCGTCGGGCGCGTGCTCCAGAGATTTCAGGAAGGTGCTCGACGAGAGTTCTTCCGGAATCGCGACAGGAACGGGAGGCGCGCACGGTTATTCGAATAACGTCGAAACGGTGTGTTATTATATAATAACGATATTATTATAATTATTATTATTATTGTTATCGTACGTGCGCGTCGACGCGTCCGCTGCGACGGTTCGAGTGCGACAAAATGATGTTACGATTATTAATACGCGCTATTTCTAATATCGCGTACCGACAGCGGCGATGGCCGCGACGGCGTTCGGCGACGTGCGACCGTTTTTCGTGTGCACGCGTCGTGTCGGTCCCCGGACCCTTTGACTAGGACGGCGGGCAGGCGGACGACCCTTATTACGGCCCGAAATCGCGACGGGGGCGGAACCGGCGGGCGTCTCCCCGAGGATACATAAAAACGCGCGCACACACACACACACACACACACACACACACAAACGAGAGCATATTATTATAATAATACAATATAAGGTGCACTGGTATTGTTGTTATTGTTATTATATATTATATATATTATGATATTATTATCATTATAAACTGTTGTTTTGACATGCGCGCTTCTCGGGTTTCAGACCGTACGGGTGTCGTACGGCATCGTGAGCTGGTGAAGTAGTCTGTGTGTAATGGTCATAACGACAATAAAATGATAGTGAAGTCGTAAACGTATATACCGCGGTCGTACGTCGACCGCGACCCCGGACCGAACGATAATGGCGTTGGAAATATACAAAGCTATATGAAGCATTGGACGACGGTATATGCAGAGCCGTGCGTAAGATTTTGGCGTAATCTGTCAATTTTTTTTTCCTGATCTCGCGAGTAATCGTCGCACGACGAACTTGTTCCGTTCTCGTCCTAGCTCGCGATCCTGCAGCGGCGACGTGAAGGTACTCTTTTTCAGGCGCACCGGACTCGAGACTTCGCGGGCCCGGCGGGTAGGCGTGTGTACGCGAGTAGTCGCTGCGGTGAAGTATTGTCACTGTTTTCAATTTGTGTGTTTATGAGACTCTTGTCTTTTTTAGATCCCGAGCTAAGCCAAAAACGTATTGGTTTCATAATACAACGGCGTGGAACTTCGTTTTCTGTTCAAAGACATTTTTTATGGTGAAAAAATGTTTTAAACGACTGGAATATCTGTTCTGATGCGAAAACATGTCTAATAATTGTACTTTGGGTGGTAAAAAGTGAATAACATTTCCCAGCACTAGTTGAAAAAAACGGGTATATTTACGCAAAACCAGTCTAGGATAAAATCTATTTTTATTTGAATATTAAATACTTGGTTTTTTATTCGTAATTTATAATAGATTCAAAAAATGTATAACACTATAATTTTTTTTGTAGAGACTAAATTCAAACATGGATAAAATCAGTTTTTAAACTAAGAAAATGAAATTTAGTTATTTTGTTGTTATTCAAAAATGTTTTTCGTGAGGATGAATTACTTTTTTAAAACAATCATGATTGATTTTATGCTATTGCTTATTTATATCACGTACCTAATCACACCGTTCAATAGTAAGTTAGTGTATTTACTCAAAATTTAACAACAATAATATATTATATAAATATATAATAATATAATAATTAAATATTAATAATATAATAAACGTAATGTTTTTGACAAAAATTAATTCAACCTACCGTATGCCTAATAGTAAAATAGATTATTATAATTAATAATATAGTTATATCATAAAGCAACTATTTTTAGTAACATTATAAAGTGGCAGATCGTCTTTGCTAAGAATTTTTTATCGATTACAATGATTTATCATTAAATTTTTGTTTATTATATACATTATAGCGACTTACTCGGTAATTAAGTACTCTTGACGCCTCCTATTGTACAGAGGTTACTTGATTTCTCCCTTATTTTTTAATCTGTTCATGAGTTACAAAGGAATATTTTGCCTCAAAAGATTTAATATTTTGTGCTGCACTATTTCGAAATATTTTATATTGTGATTATATACCTATTATAATTTCATCGTCCGTGGTGAGCAAGTAACCGCTTTCAACGGCATATACTTAATAATATATTCTTAATTTGTTATCATTACAATTATTGTAGTTGGTAATTATTAACCGCGATCGTCATGTACGTTTTAATTTTTCATAGGTAAAAATTCTATTATATGTCAGAATTCATAACTAATTGTAGGTACATAACATTATGAAATTCATATTTTCAACATAACTAAAATATGAAGAAATTAAAAAAATTCAAGTATTGAAACATTTTAAGTGTATGCATTTTTTTCATAAACTTCTACAATAACTCTAAATCAATTAAATTAACACCACCTCTAATCCTCTTCTAACAAGGTATTGACACGATCCGCTGTTCAGTTATAAAAAAATATAAGTGATTAAAATCGATAACAAATAAAGCTGCGGCTTTCCATGAAATATCTTCGGAGAATTGAACGATGAGCGCGTAATGAGTTATCTGTTTTTAACATATTATTTTGTATGGGTTTTTTTTATGAGTAGCATTTTGTTTTTGTGTTTAAGTTGTGATTGATATGAGTATTTCACTAAAATTTTTCGAAATAAATAAAAACGGTTTATGGGCTTTTTAATTAGTAATTGACCTTAAAAACGACATTATTATCAAAAACAAGATTAAATTTTTCTCGGTTGAGCAATTTTTTTAAATTTAATGTTTTAAAAAATAATAAGAAAAATGTGTAAATGAGTACCTACATTACATTTATTAATGCAAAAATTATTTATTATTAATCATAGGTAATAAATATATTGTTTTGGACGTTATTAATTTTTCTGTATTATATATTATATTTTTTTTTATTGCTAACGAGAGCGCTTAGTTATATATTATATTTTATACGTTAATATATAGAATATTGTTGTGTATTTATTTAATAGATAAAATTAGCTTAAATTGATTTCTTTAAAAAGAAAATATTTTTAAACTATTAGGATTTTATGAATCAAAAACTTTTTCAAAGATTTATAATACGATAGGAAAAGATAACTTTATTATCAGTTTATATTATTAAGGTTATAAATTTAAATAAATTATTTTCGTCATATTTATTTGATTGATTTCAGTAAAAATATGATCGATAAATAGGTATCTACCTGTAAAATTTTACAAATTAATTTATAATTATAGTCTAACCTAATTAGTATTTATAGATTAATTTTGTTATCGTAGGTGAATGTATATATGTATAAATGTATATTACTTTATAAATTTATTAAGATCTATCAAATTTCTATAGTCCATGGTTATTAATGTGGTTTCCTAAAATTATGTCAGAAACATATTTTTGCCTTTTTGTTTGTAAGAAGCTTCAAAATAAACCACATCATAAGCTACATGCCCGAATTTGTCAAGATTCAAAAACTTTATCAAACGATGAAACTTCTAAATTAAAAGCCGTTTTTCTAACTTAATAACGATTTATAAATCTTGTGAAAATCTATACTCAAATTTAATAAACATGACGTATGCTAAATATTTATAAAATTTATTACACATAGGAACTAATAAGTAGGTGAGTCTGAAAAATAAAATTCATATTAAAATATATCTTATGTATATGCTAATTATTAAAGTCTATAATTAATATATTTTTCTTATACCAATTAATTGAATTCAAATCAACATGAAATGAAAAATTTTAATTTTTAAAATCTATATATTTTTTATGATATTTGTAATATTTTTATTATTCTAGAGCTTTTATAAGACTTGCTATACAATTATTCATTTATGTAAATAGAATCAAATAACCCTTTAAAAATTTCCAAAGGAATAAAATTTTGATTTCAAAATGTGTGTATTTTGTTAGAGATTTTGATAAAAACACATGATAAATTCTTAGTAAAGCATTAAAAGCTAATAAAACTATTAAAATATTAACATGTTTGTAAGCTCAAAATATTATTTTTAACAAACGCAACATATTATATTTTTATTTTTACTAAGAAAATTATTAATTGATAACACATGGCAGCTAATCTCAGGTGCTATGAAATACAACACTTATCTTATTTAATTTAGTTGGTTTAATGGCTCTACGTAATATAGGTAAAATTATAAAAGACAATCACTCCATGGATATCAATCACCTCCCAATCAGATGAAAATTAATGAAAATTTTTTTAAATTATCAACAGAATCCACTGCACCCATAGAGTATGAAGGACATAAAAAATAACGGGTATCAAACTAATAAAACAGATACTGCCCAGCTACATCGTAAAGAATAAGGTAAGTGAAAAACACTAAACACATAATGAAACGATTACATAAGTAGGGGAATCAAATTTTTAATAACAGCGACGTGGAAGTGAACACACAGAACAACATAATAATATATTAATGTGTTATTTTAAGCTTAGTGACATATACATTCAACAACTTAATTATTGTAAAAGATTTTAAGCGACAACTTCGTGAATAAAAATGTATCAAACTTGAATGGAGTAAAAAGTGTATGTAAAATAAAAAAACAAATCTTTACAACTTGACATCTCTACATTGACACGGCATAAAAAAATGTTCTTCTTCCCCTTTAGTGTTTGGTTGCGATCATTATACATTTTTTTGATTAAATTATTTTATCTCATAAGTATTTTTAGCCATAATTAAATGTTAAGTTGTATCGATAATTTTTTTTTTTAAATAATATTTCTAGTAGTGGTCGGCTAATTTTCGTCAAAACAATTTTTTCAAATAAATGGAGTTCTACACAGATTTATAAATTTACACTTTAAGCGAATGACTTCCATACTTCTTTAAAAGAAAAACTTAAAAATTCTTCAAACTTATTTATAATATGAATTATGATTTTAATAATCCGAATTCCTGAACTAACATTAAGTTTTACTTTTTATTCTAGAAAGTCACAAAGTAATTTTTATATTAGTAACTGAATAAAAATAAATGTAAGAAAATAACAAATATTAAATAATAAACTGATAAAAATAGGTATAAAATTCGATAATAAATGTTCGGTTTTTAACATTTTAACAATTCAAAAAATACAGTTTATCAAAGACTTGGTAAAAATTCTGTCTTAAATATTACGGAGTTCTAAAACTGTAATTATTTTTACACAAACCTAAAACTTTTTCATTATATTGAATCTTTATTCCAGAGCCTTAATTTGGTCAGCTGCGAATAAATTCTAATTTAGAAAATTAGATGTAATACACAACTTAAGACTTCGCATACCCATGCGTATACTATTCTAGTCTAATCCTATACATTTACAATTTATCAGATATCTCTTTATTTGATTTGTAAGTAGACTTAAGATTTGTTTAAATTAAAGAGTAAAATTCACGAGTTCACTTTTCTTATTAGATTTAATCTAAAATTCTAAATATTCCGAAAATATTACAAGAGAACAACTTGGAAATATAGAATGTATTCATAATCACACCAATGCTAATTTTTTTGAAGAGAGATGTTATTTAAATAAGCACCATACACCAAATGTTCTAAATAAAAAAGAACCCTTCATCTCCTTCTAGTTACAAACAACATTAATATCATTAAATCAAAATAATATAAGTGAAAAAATATTCACTGACGCTTCTAAATGCATTAGTGCGGTTGGAACTGTCGTTATATGGATTAATCTATAACTTGTGTTTTAACTAATTATTTATGATTGGTATTTACAGTTGAATCTCAAAATGTCATTCTCAAAATACTCGATATAATGACTGAATACCATATCAATGACTCAATAGTTTTATGGACTCATTTGTCGCAATTAAAAGTAAAAATTATTTATTATACGTCTAATATTTAAAACAAAATTTAAAATCTTTAAAATTATAACTAAAAAAATTAACACTTTTGGATCTCGGAATACTCCAACATAAAAGAAGAAAATAAATGAGCCAACCATGTAGTTAAGAATGCAATTATATCTTTTCTATCGTCACCAATGAAATTCAATTCAATTAGAGACTGGCACAGACATTTATTAAAAATAAAAACCAACAACCATGGATATCTCATTCTACTAAACTCGATAAAATTAAACAATAAGGATCGCTAATTGAACGTTTCCCTTTGAAATAGATAGACAATTTGAAGTCGGTCGTTCTTACCCGTCTTAGAATTCAATAGATAAAGGAAAGATTTTTATCACGGTTTTTGAATGGCTAGGTATTCTCAAACCAACTTTTACTGCTATCAAATTAACACATCATGTCCAACTTCAAAGCAAAATTAAAAATGTTTTATTGCCGTTTGTATTGAAAAGGTAATATAATCATATTGTAATCACTCAATGGCCCGTGATACCGAAGGCTTAAAAAAAAAAAAATAAATATAGAAATAAAATTATATAACAATATCATAACATTCAAATATTACGTCGTGTGACAAGCAGTGCAGGTGTGTATAGTGAGTTCGTAAAAAATAATAACACGGCCATGGGCGTCTGCGGTACGCGAGCGGGAGGCGCAGGTTCGTTCAAAATTTCAAATATACATAACAATTGCGATTCGTAACACGAATGATAATATTATAATGAAAATCACCGAAACTACGATACACGTGTAAAATGGATATGTAGATGTGAAAACGGCTAGAACGCAGATGCGCGAGATGGAAAAAGTAAAATAAAAAATAAATAAATAAAATATACAATAAATTGCAACAATCGCGCGTATGCTTTACCGGCGGTGGCAGTTACACTCGTTGTCGTGCGAGTACAACAGTGTAAATATAGCCGTTTAACGTCATTGGCATGGTAAAATGCGATCGTGCTTGCATATATGCACCGCTATAGGTATAATAATATCCGCGCGCGATTGTGCGCGTAAGCCGTGGTCATTGTATTTCATCGATATCCTGCACTGAAACGACCGAAAGGCACCTATTTTTAACAGTATATATGATAATAGAATAACGGATATTATAATGATTATATGATATTACGTCTTGTGCTCGTATTATCATACACATTATTATTGTTGTAACACGCGTTTACGCATGTGGCGGCGTCCGCCGCTCCGAACAAGATTGTGCCCATATTGCTACAACGTGAATAGTACCTATCTATACTTAAGCCTATCTACCGGTTTTGTGCATTACGTATTTTTATAATACAGACGCGCGTTTAATAATAGTCATTAGTCCGACACGACGGTTTATTTGCAGGCATAATATAGATATTGGCGAGCGACATGTTAGATTGTTTTATGTATACACTCGTATCTATGTACATAATATACTGTATACGCGTACAGGATGATTTTTTAAGCATACAAAACCCTCCCTTTACCTTTGAATAATGTATATTTTATTCGTTTTCAAATTTTTGAATTTTTTAAGCATACTTAATGATCATAATATTTTAAAATCCTTGGATTTTATTTTTTTTTTTTTTTTAAACATCTAAAGCGAAGTAGACATTTTTTTATTTTTTTAAACGAATACCTAACGACCTTTTCACTGTAAGATATTAAGTGGATAATTTTTTTTTTTTTACTATTAAAATACTGAATTATGTACCTATTTAAATTAAAATTCAACTCGGTATTGTCATCGATTTATAACGTATTAGGATAACAATACTTGACATGTCTTTTACAAATAATTTATGTCTTATATTTTGGTAAGTGCTTATTATATTTGGTGAATCACTTTGTATGTGTAAAATAATGTACATATATATCTCAATTACACATGCACCACTCTATACTGCACGCGATACGGCGCCCATACATCATATTATACATTTTCAACACTCGTTCTCCTATTTTTCACGGTACTTATACAACGGTTTAATACGTATAATTGTGTAAATATCATTCGTTGACACGATAATCTGTATATCATGCAGTCATCACGATTACAATGATGACGATAATTTATATACATTTATTGTTCAAATTGATAATCAAATTACATCTTTCTAAGAGTAAAATGGGCTTTCTTACTCCTATAATAAATCTCTAGTTTTTAAATTATTCAGAGAAGATTTTTAATACAACTGTTTTTTATAATTGGACTTCATTGATTTTGATTATTAATTATTATGTTACATTTTTGAAACTGAAATCGAGTGAATGAGACTTAGAGAACTATTTCAAATCTAATTGTAAATTCATATTTTTTCTGATCTGCATATCTACTACCGAATCACTATAGTTACTATACACAGCTATATTCAAAAACTCACACTAAAAGTTTAAAACTCTAGAAAGAACATAGCACTACAACTTAGAGATTAAAACGAATAAATATACGTCTATGATTTGTAAAATTTTTACTGTATTATATCTTACTACTTCATTAAAAAAAAAAAAAAAAAAATAACAAACGGTTAGTATCTTTAGAACTCTGAAATTGTTTTGTTGTGTTACTCAGGAAGAGTAAAAGCACGCTGTAGTTAACCGTGGCTTTCTACACAATTTGCGAGATGTTGTTTAATATAATATTATTATTTACTACAATATATTATATAATACGAGTACATACTAAAATCTGACAAAAATATTTCAAAATCTGTTTACGCACTGAACTACAGAGTTGCATAAATATATTTAACAATTAATATTACATAGTGATATTAAACAGTGATTTAAAGTAGTGTTTCTAAATTTATATAATCAGATTCATCTGACCAGAAATCGTTTTGAACAGTTAGTTTAATTATCCCTAACAATAATTTATGGTTATGAACAAAAACTGCGACTGAAATTTATAGTTATACGCAGTTAAAAATGCATATAATTAACGGATCGTCTTGAAATCATCATGTTTATATTTTTGGTTAAATATACACCGTATATTTGTACAGATTTTATACATAATAACATATACGTTATGTGTATATAATAAAAATATATATAAGTTAATTATTTATAATTGAAACTTGAGAAGAATTTGTGGTAACATTTTTATAGAGTAAGTATCATATTTTAATAACGTTCACAATACATTACAATGTTCAGTTAGAGTAAAAATTGTTTGAAAGAAATAACAAAATAATAAAAACTGCAGTGGTGCAATGCTAAATTTACGACAAATATTTGAGTGTTGAGAGAGTGGAATTAAACGGGGAAATTATAATATTAAGTCCCAACTGTTCCGTAACAAGGGTGTAACAAATAAATAGCAAAAAACATTGGGTTTGCAGATGTGTGTGTAATCTAGATGACTGTACTTTGATCTGGAGAAATATTAAAAGTACAAGTCAAAGAAACCAAAGAAAATGTATAAATCAATTGAATATAAATATTATAATTGAATTTCAAAAAGTTAAACGTAAGTAATTATATTATAAAAATAGATAATATACTGTGTAGAGAAAATCATGATAAAGTATATCATAAATCATAATATATAAAATATAAGAGACAATAATTTATAAAATTGAGATTACAGACTATAGTTATTTTTAATTCAATTTTTTTAATAGTTTTACTTTATTGTTTTTATTTTTCAGGGACATTTATAGTACTTAAAAACTATGTAAATATTTTTATTAAAATTTGACCATAATTAATATCATAAAATATAAATAATATGTGACAACAAAAATACTGAAAATAATATGACTTATACATAATTTTGTTAATTAAAAAGTTTCCTAGGTACCTTAAATAATTTAAGTTACTTAGGTATGTGCAAATTATTTGTTCTGATATATTATGAAAAAACTATAATTAACTATATAAAATATAAACAGCAGATAAAAAGTTAGCTAAAAGCATCAATTTTTATAGGATATGATTAAAAAAAAGGATAAAAACAAGTTATTGCGCAATACTATTACGTGTTACTGTGAGTGATAGGAACAGTTGGTAAAGATGAAGGAAAAATTATATTTTTACCTAATGAAAAAACAGAATAAACCGTTATAAAATTCCAAAGTTTTTTTTTTAGTGTTTCTTAAAAGTTTGAGGTGTCCAATAATACGTAATTTAATCAATTCGAAAAAACTGTTATTATTGTCAATATATAATTACAAAAGTATAACTATAGACCATGATCACCAATTGCTAACGTGCGTTGTCGAATATTATTTAATAATTAATTATGAAAAATATTTATTTTAGCATCTAACTTTTTACTCCTCTTTGAATACATTATATAATATTTATGAGTCATTTAGATATTCTTTTTTAGGAATTATTTTGTTTTTAATCTTAATTTAGCAGGTGTTAGTCTTATTATTTGTGCAGGCACCAGTGGTACTTATTATACATGATTTTTGAAAATGATTGCTTGTTACTTAAATAGGTTTATTGAAATATTTGTTTGTTTGAACAAAATTAGTTTCTGGTGATATTTCGGGTCGTATTTTTTGCTTGTCGAATTTATTTATCTAGTACAATGAATAACTAACAAATATTCCTACATTAACTACATTAATCGAAATCGGACAATCGAGAGCACCCTTAGGATGTATAGTTATGCTTTATCGAGGACTTTGATTTATCAACGTTTGTAAACAGTAATTTTTTATTATTTATTTAAATAAATGTTTACTAAATATTAAACTTAATGTAAATAAGTAGAATAAAAAGAAAAATGCTCAATGTGCTCTCATTATGTCTTAGTGTGATAAAAATAAAATAAATAATATCTTCAATGTTTTAATAAGTTGGTAATCGATTATATAACTAGTACAAAAACTTTAAACGTTATATTATATTAAAATATTTTGTAATAGTTATATTTATTATATACATTTCCATTTTCGCCACTACTTTCTCTTGATATTCAATCATGAAAAAAATTTTCCTGCTACTTTTGTTAACAAAAAATTTTGTTTTTGTGATCAAAAATTAAGAATGTGAACCTCATAACACGTGAGCCTGTGAATAATAATAATGTATAATAATATGCACATTGCACATATTATGTCTTATTCAAAAAAGTTCCTTGACGTTTAAGGATTTCTGTGACTCGATCTAGAATATAATATGTAATTGTGTTTTTCGATTAATCTGAAATCGGTCATTTTACTGATTTGGTATTAAATGAAATACCTATAATAATTTTTAATAATAATATATGAAATATAGACGGTATGGGAGACTGATAATCTACAAACGTTAAAATTATGAATAGTGTAGGTCTATTAAAAACGTCCCCATAAATCATAAGTTATACGAGACGAAATGCTGTAGTTGCAAAAATAAAATATAATAATATGTTCTTTATTTTTATGTGCACGTAAAAATATCTTATTCAAACAAACGTATTTATTATATTATTTATATCGATTATTTCACATATTTTAATCTCAACAACGCATTGCTCTGTGTTATTTATCTCCATTATTATAAAGCATTATAAAACTCAATTACAATTGTGTTAATAAAATATTTTAAGCATTATTGTTATTCGGGTAAAGTATATATAATAGTGTACATGTTTAATCATACAATTTTATCGTTGAGTAACTGAATTATATCTACACTATGCGGTCAAAAGGGATTGATTAAAAAAAATAGGCAATTGTCAAAAAAAAAAAAAAAATTGCTTTTTTTCAATAACTGCAATTATTTGCATCCTGTAGCGTAATTAATAAGTTACTTTTTTAATACAGTTTAAATAAGATATATTTGAATTGTGTACACAATATTTGTCTACTTATTAGTAGTTAAGCATTAAACTAAGAAAATAATGAATTCGTAATTTATTCACGTTAAAATATAAATAAATCTATAAAAGAAGACATTTTTAAGTCTTAAATCTTAATCGAAACAAGTTTTATAATCGTATTTACATGCAATTCATTAAAGTCATAACAATAATATAAAATTATATTTATGATTGTTTATTTTATAAAAATGATTGTGCGATTCAAGTTAATTCAAAATCTTAATACTTAAAAATAATCATGACAAAACATTTTCAAAATCATACCGAAAGCTTTAAATGTTCTGACTAAAAATAAGGTATTTTAATTTTAATTGTGTGCATAAGAATATTAAATACGCATCCTAAATGATAATAAATATATATGTTTAGTCTATTTTTATCATTTTTTTTTCGAAAGAATGTCATTTAAAAGAAAAATTATCGTGCGAAATTTTGATACAGCTTCAGTAGTCGACGTGGACATTAATAAGTAATATTTTCATTGATATTTTCTCATGAAACTCGTAATAAATCTAAATGTCAGCACGAAATATATTGGTTTGATTTTTAACTTTTACACTTATTATAAAATATGTTTTAAAAAAATATTGTGATTATAATTATGAAATTGTGAAATAATATTTTATAAATATTTGAAAATATTAAAAATGCATTTAATGTTATTATTGCACAATCATTGCCTCCTTAAGTGAGTTGCACAATAGATGTGTAAAATTTACATTTTATTAAATTCATAACAAAAAGCTCATTTTTTATTTACTTATTAGGTATAATGTAATACCTATAGATAATATAATATTAATATGCATAGCTGCCAGTGGTTTAAATATAAAAGTATAGTAGTACTTAAAAAAAAAAAACAAATATTTTTCGATTTATTATATATGTCTTACATGTTATAATATTTGAACGCGTTTGGGGTTAATAAGTATAACTTAATTAGTTATAATTTATTATTTATAATTTTAAATATATTTTTTTGTTCAACAATATATTAATATGATTTTCATTATATTATGTGTATTTTCAGATGCGACTGAGCAGAGAAAATTAAATATATCATTTTAATAAATCATTATAAAAACGTATGTAACATAAAATTTTTCCCGAAAACATGCGTACATTATTTTCTTTTAGCATAATATTATACGTATAATAACTATACCGAGTTGAATAAAAAAACCTAATTAATTAATAGAATATAATTATGGGTCATTAAATCAAGTGCAAAGAACACTATTCATTCATTAAATGTTTAGTGATTGTTTATGTTTATGCTATTCGGCTTTAATGATCTGAACTACAAAAGCTCGGTAAATTTTCCGATTTGCAAATAAATAGTTATTTTAAAGTATTTATTATAAAATAAATTTTTTAAAATTTGTCTTATTATATACTATTTTTTATGTTTTCACATTATTTTTTTTTTGAATGAATGAATGAATGAATGAATGATGAGCTATATGATTTAAATTTTAGAGTTTAAATTAAGTTAAAATAATCATTCTGTATTATACGCCGTATCGGGAATTTCTGTTTAGTAGCGGTTTTAGATTGTAGATCAAAAATATTTGTTAAGTTCGGATTTTTGTATACCCATTTTCCTATATAAAAAAAAAAAACGATAGAAGTGGTTTCTTTCCGGGATGCTTAGACCATTCTAAATCATCCATTGGCTTTAATAAGTGTATGTCTGTGGAAAAAGAGCCGGGGTGAGATATAAATCTACCAAAAATAGGAGAGACGAAAACCATTCGTCAACTGCAGTCCGAGATATTAATCATAAATTATATTTCATAGATCTAAAACCATAATATCTACAATGGTAAAATACACACTACTGACTGTATATTGTATAAATATATATTCATCTACGCACAGTATATGTTATTAATAATATACTTTACAGATAACATAATAATATTGGTTTATGCGTGTTTATGAGTAGGTACACATATAGTCGAATAAGTATATGTAAAAGTTAGTCGTATTGATAAATAATCGCCATGTTTTCAGATTTTCAAATTCATTAATTTTGATAAAAGTTTGATACACTTGTCCGATTGATCGAATGCTATTTAGTTTAAAATTTTACTCAGTGTGTATTCATGATGATATTTTCACGAGAAAATCGATTAAAAGTACGAATTGTTTACACAAAAAAAAAATAAAAAAAAATACTCTTGACTTTCATCGAATTCTACGTGTAGCTGTTTATTATAATTTATAATAGTAAGAAGATTGTGTCTGAAAGTTTCAATAAATATAAAAAAAAAAACTTTTTTAATTTTTTTTTAATTTTGTGAAACTAATTATTTTAATTTAATGAAACGTGAAATATAAATTTGTATGTTACATAATATAAACTAAACTATCACAATGTAATATTGACACAATAAAAAAAAAAAAAAAAATGATATTTGAAAATACAATTTAATGATATAGTTAGATCGAGTAAAGTCATTAGAAAATGACAATACCCTAAATAATATAATATTATAATGTTTAAAATTTAAAATTTAAATTTTTTAATTTACCACTTGGATTTTAGTTTATTTAAAATAATAATTTTTTTTTTTTAACGCATCCTTCATATTGTTCATCAATACTATATACTATTTTTTTTCTTATTGCACATTAGCTGTAGTAGTTCTGACGATTACTCATTGCATCTACCACAAACTAAAATTTTAAATCAAGAAATACTATTTTTTTTTTAAAATCATTTACACATACATTACCGAGTGATTAAACGTGACAATAATTAATTAGTTTTAACTACAGTTTAGTCTTATGGATATTTTTAAACATGATTTAACTTTAGGTATAACTTTTAAAACTAACTAAAAAAATTTAGATTGTTATAATGACTTTTACTAGTTAAGTTATTAATTTTATTAAACGTTAAAATAATTATTTAGGTATAATATTCAGAAATTAAATAGAAATATAATTCAAATTTAAATATTCAATATTTGCACGTAAAAAATAAAAAATTTTGTCAAAAAAAAAAAAAAAAAAAATATTAAATATTATTAAACAAGAAAACATCTCTATGTTTTGTATTATTGCAATATAAGTTCTAAGTTTATAACCATTACAATTCATGTTAGAGACGCGAATATTATCAGAAATATCATTCTAGGGTAAACATTGTACGCGATTTACGTTACAATTAGTGACAGTGACAGCACTTCAAAGAGGATCGTAGGTATTTCATAGTCTTGTCCGAAACACGCTTGTCGGTTTACGAATAGTAAATATCAATAAGTATATTATCTAAGCATTTTCCCATGTAAATATACGTCTAACATCAAGCAAAGCAATTATAATGGTTATAACTATTATTTTGATTCATTCAATGGGAAAAAATTAATCCGGATGAGTAGGTATACAAGACATAGGGTGGAAAAATGTAGTTTTTACCACACATGTACGTACCTACTACCTAGTACTATACCCACCTATTTTGTCTTATAACGATCGAATCGGGCCTACATACGGTTATCTATATCGTAAACTGTACCTATATTTCTGCGTCCTGCATGTTATATTACTTAAAAATACATAGGTACTCGATACTTTTCGACTTCGTAAAAATTATTGTTTGTTACTAAAATGACACTCGGCACTACAGCAGTTAGTTCGACATTTACCATCAATACGACCAAATTCTAATAGACATACAAACAGCCACATTCGTGTAATAAAATACTATTTTAAATGTTACATTAATAACCATTCAAGATGATATTATATAAGCTAATCGTGTATTTTTATTTGTAAAAAATCCCTTTCACAGGTTTTCAGACTTCCAGCTACGGAAAACGTATCCACAATAAGGAATAGAAATCGTTCCCTGGATAATTAATACGGATACAGTAATAAGATTGCTCCGATCACGTTACAGTCGTTTTTAACTAGAACTGTGCTAAGAACAAAAGTCCGTCGTCCTGTATAATAAAAATACTGAAGTGTATACTTGTGTCATAAAACCCACGATGTATTATTGCGGATTGTTGGGGCTACTATCAAGTAGAAATATAGAAAAATAGTAACAGATTATACATAATTATAATTTCATAGAAAAATTGATGTTTGGTAATAAAGAATATCGGTATATATCTAAATCCGCGAACACGTGTATTGTAATAAATCGTAAGTAACTGTAAAAAATAATATTGAATAATATTTACATAATATTATGTAGGTACACTTATGTACCTATAATATCGTAAAAATTATAACCACGTACAAACCGCGACCCTTAGTCGTAGCTCGTAATTCTTAACAATATAACTACACAGGTTTTGCGGTGACCGCGTTTTGTGGTCGCGGCTGCCGGCACACAGTCTATGGTAACAGTGCAAATGCATTTATCTGCAGCGTGGTGCAGCAGAGAGCGGTGCATCGTGCAGCGTGCGCGCGCGTCAAGTCCGACCGAAATAGATCGGTACCGATTTAACGTCGATTCTCGATCGCACGCAATCATTCTTTTATTTTCGTCTCGTATCTGCCAATCCTCTCCTCTAACCGTCGCTTTTTTGTCGGTGGATTTTTTCTCCTGTCTTTCCTTTCTTTCTTTTGCCCTTTTTTTTTTTCCACTATAGAGCATATAACGTCTATTTGAACACGAGGTGTTTGTCGGCGCATCTGCATCGTCGCCATCGACGTATGCCAAACGACGACGCTACGACTTATTTATTTATTTTTTATTTTTTATTTTTATTCTTTTCTTTCTCTCCTCTACTCCACTCTTGTCTGTTTTTCATCAAAAGTCAATGAACGCAAAAACGTTGTCCGTGGTAATGCGTATGTGGCCTGCGTGTAGTTAGCATATAGGTACCTACGTGCAGTGCGTTTGAATGCACTCGTCGAATACTTATGCACCACGAGATAGTATTTAAGCAATGTCTCCTACTCTCGGGTTTTCTTCACATTTTTATTAATTAATACTTTATACGAAACTCGATGTGAAACGAAAGAATTGTTTTCCAGCTACAGACACGATTTAAGATATGTCGATTATTGATTAGTCATAGGCTTTTGGTAAGGTAATGTATATTATGTTAAATAAAACTATTAGAAAAAAGCTCCATACAGTAATCCATACGATAATGTCACGGTGAAAGAATAAAATTATTTCTTAATGTTGACATTTAGAAAGCGCTAGTAGTAATTTTTACTAGTTTTTTTATATAGTGACTTAAAAAAATTAATTTGAAAACTTTTTTTGACGAGACTCGGTATTTACTCTGTATCAGTATTCTTATCATAACTCGGTGGCGGCAGGTCGCTGCAATTTGAGTGTACAGAAATTTCATATCATATCTTATATTTAAAGGCATGGAAGTTATTTAGGGGATCGAGGTGTGTGGTTGCGCCCCTTAATTTTAAAATAGTTCTAATTGGCCTGCGCTCTGCTGAGGTAATGCTTAAAAATAAATATTCTTAAATTGAATTTTAATATCTATATTGACACACTTATCAATATTGGTTTACTGTCAGTCATAAATTACAACTTTGATTACATTGGTTATAAACAATTATCGCGCTATTAATTAATTAAGTAAACAGGATGACATGGTATTCATTATTGTTCCAAAAATGTTTTGTTACACTGTTTTTATCGCATTTTACGCCGCATGGTAATAGACAATAGTTATAACTAATAGTGTATCTATTCTTATTTATAATAATAACTGATAATTGATATCGATAATAAGCTGATAATATTATAAAATCCACATACAGATTACATTGTTACATTATAAAAATACGTAAGTAAATTCTTAGTTGGTTTACAAATATAATTTTACGAATATTAAGCGACGATTTAAAAATGTAGAATATAATATTAAGAAGTACTATTTTATTTATTGCTACTGCATTTATCTGCATTTATTCTTCTAGCGTTTTATTATATCAACTAATCGACCCGACACGGCTTCGCCCGTGATTGGTTATTTATTTTGCCTTCGGACGATGATGTGTAGAATTTTCATTCAAATTTTATCATTTAATGTGATCGGCAAGTAAATAAAAAAACGGTTAATGAAAACGTGTTGAAAAATATTTAGCGGCATTTATGATAAATATATATTTTTATATTAAAAATGAATACAGATAAAAAAGAAATGCTAAATAATCTGTTGTTGATAAAGAGTTTTATAAAACTTCTGAGTATATAACGTTTTTTGTTCTATCTCTTGTTGAAATCAAAATCACGAGTTAAAATTATTATATTAATTTGTAGTTTATAATTTTGGCAAGTACTTATTTACGACAGAGTGCATAAACTATTATGGCTGTAATGATGAATAAAATTAAATTGTAAATAATAGATCACTCGTAAGAGTATTTGGTATAACCTTGTGAAAAAAAAATATTATACAGTGTCATCACAAAACGAGAACATAAAAATACAAATACAAATACCCGAAAGAAAAACCTGAAATGACGCTCCTGTTTAAAGGTATGCAAATATTCAAAATTTAATTTTTTAACGATAAAGTGCTTTTAACTTCCATAGTGGAAACTATCAGTAATTTACGTTTGGCATGCGAAGTGGTCCAGGCGATCCAGCTACAGGGGTCCAACATATTATTTAGTACATAAAAGTAATTGATAATAATCTAAAACTATTTTGAAACTCATACTAATGTTTTATACTTATAAATAAGAAGTAATTATTTCGTTATTTTATGTCGATTCGTAGAAATTTCACAACTTATTTTTTATCAACGTCATAATATTATACCTTGTTTTCTTCAATTTAGAAGAAATTTATAAACGTAAACACATCTGCATAAATATTTTTAATACAAATAAGACCATAAAAATAAATAGGTATAATTCACTTATAATATGTTATATCAAATGGAGTAACACTGTAGATAGTTGATTGAATTAACATTGTCTATAAAAAATAATTATACTTATCATTTTAGAAAATAAACTTTTTTTTTTTTTATAGAGAAAAAGCGTCTATAAAAGAATCTCTGAATATTCTTAACTCAATAATTTTACATAGTCTTTTACACATCACATATTAAGTACTTTTAATAGCCGATGAATACCATTACGTAAAAGAAATCGTGGGTTTTTTTTTTTATTCAAATGTCTCTAAATTAACAAAAGTAATTACACAAAAGTTATTATTATTATTAAATTCGTATATTGTATTCTATTCGCACATCGAATAAATTCGATAGGAATCATAATTTAATAATATAACGACTCTCGGCTACGGTCAAAATACTTTTACCATTGACCAAAGAATATTATTAAAATTTGAAAATATAAAAAAGTTATGAAAAATTAATGTGGATTTATGCTCAAAGTTTTTTTTTATTATTTTGAAAAGAAAAATTATCATTAAATTGTCAAGCTTTAGTCGAACGTAAACATTTTTTATCAATTTATTTACTTGGTAAAATATTTTTAATGTCTATAAATATTTAAAAAATAACCAAAATATTTTCTAAAAAGTAATACCATGTATAGAAAATAACATTATATAAATATTCGGTAAAAATTTGAAGTATAGATTTTTTTTTATATATATTTTATCATTAAAAAATGATTTACAAGATTTGCTTAAAATTGGTATTTCTTAAATATTCCAATTTTTCCGTAATCTTTTTATTTTTTTTTCTAATTTATTATTAAGATATTTATTGAAATGTTTACGTTTAACTTCCCTCTTCTTTGAAATGACAACTAGATTACAAGATTATATTAAAAAATAAAATAAAAATACACTTCATTATAAAATGTATACATTTTATCATTTCGCTTAAAATCTAAGCTGAAAAGTATTTATCATTTAGTTATTAAAAATAATAAATAAAAGATACAATCTGACAAACAAAGTTTATGAAATATTTTTTTCCTAGATTGATCCTGATTTTATTTAATCTATGTAGGCAGTAAATTGACTTTATAATGTTAAGTTTGCTCATGAATAGTATTCATTGCATTTTTAAAACCCAAAGAGCTTCAGATATATTGTCTGTATAAGGGTACAATTTTGATTATATTGGTATTCCTGCAGACTACTTATTTATTATACTGCACAAGATAAGCAACTCTTGTCATCTATGAATTATGTTATATCGTTTAAATTCTGTGACATAATATGGAGGGTCTTCGTTCGCCTAGCCTATGGTGAAAAATTTCAATATTCTCCTCATAACTCCTAAATCAATTTATTTGTACATCCATAATTTATTGAAGCAGGTAAAATGATAATCAGATACGGGTCATTTTTTTATGAATAATTTTAATGCCATCCCCATTAAAATACAAAGTTAATCCCATTATTTGAGCAGAACACGTAATAAAGAACGTAAAGTTCACATAATATTGATATTATAATACTAAGGTATAATTTATTGATATTGTTTTATGTTAAGTTTTATTTTAGAAATATTTAATAACTTTAATTCAATATGAAAAATATGTGTATTGCTGTCTCAATGCTGAAGGTAGGATTGTATATCAAAAAGTGTTATTGAACACGAATTACTTGTGAATTATTGGAAAAAAATATCAAAAATATTGGCCTTTTAAAATTTTTTCTTTTCAATTTATAAAGAATTATAATTATAAAGTTTAGGAAAAAATGCAAATGAACGAATAAATTGAATAAATCAATAATAAGTTATTATTAATAATAATATGTATTGTGTATTGTAGATACAAGTACAATTAATAACATAATAAATACGATGTTAGCTATAAATATTATACTGTAAAAAAATGTTTTTAATGACATTATTACACTGCCGTCAATATATTTTTATTATTATTATTATTATTATTTTTGAAATAAACGCCTAAGTTGGCTCAAGTGCAGAATAATATATATCAAAATTATAACATAATAAGTACACTTCTACATAAAATATACGATAATAGCATTAAATATAATAATCAGATTAGCTAAGTACAATTAAAACTTAAAATAGATATAAGAATTACGAAGCCGGTTAATTATTATAATAAACTCGTAATATACTTACAAATGAAAGAAGTCAAGTCCGGATTCATTTCCCAGCCCTCAAATTCATATCAAAGGGATTATTATACTCATAACTAGTACAGTAGGTTTTGGTATAAAAAGTAGGACCTGTTTGTGAGTAATATTGAGGAACATTGAAAAAAATACGTTCTAAAATAAAAGAAAAAGTAATTTTACTACTAATTAATTTAGAAAAAAAAGATAAGTTTGTTAATTTTTTTTTTACTACGAGTAGATAATAGATTAAGATTAAGGATATTTTTAATATAATTTATATTGTAATAGTTTTTATTGTTTAAAACTTTTTTTTTTTAAAACCAATGAAACGCATTAATCTTTTATGTACCCTTTCAATTTTTTCAATATAGCAAGACGAGAATGAACATCATACGATACATTCCTATTCCAATATTAAACGGACCAGCGAATAGTATAGGGAATTTAGACAATAAATATCAGTAAAAGATGAAGTAGACCGAATTAATATTCCTAGAGTTTTTACGGCTTTTAAACAAATTTGGTTAATGTGAGTGAAAAATGAGAAGTGAGATTGGAATGTCATACCAAGATTACGAATAGTATAGTAACATTTTGTGATGGAATATTATATTAATCGTATAACTTACTGAAGTTGGTTTTATTTTTCGTTCGAAAAAATCAAATGAAAATAATCAGATAAATATATTCATAGATGCATGTATTAAACATCATTTCATTTATGTATTTCTTTTTTAATGAAATAATTTTGATATTTTTTCAGATTAACAGTATACATTAAAAAAATAATAGGTACATATGTTTTAAAAATATACGAAAATTATTTAAAGGTTCAACAACATGTTACATGTATATAGATACAATGTACATGATAAATAATGTTTTACTATTGTTTTACCTATTTTATTAATATTTTAATGATTCTAATGAGTATTTATTTTATTGTATTTTATAACAGGACATGTTTTTACCTATGAAACTAATGGTCACGTATAAAAAAGTGTGATTAATGAGCAGTAATAATCAAATAATCAGATACATTATACATAAAATACAATAAAGCACTTAATTAGAAAATTTTTAATTATAACTCACCATAGCTTATACTTAAATCAACAAAGAAATAACAAGCTATAATGGAAATTGTTTTTTTTCTTCAGATATTGTCTTTTCAAAATAGAATTTTTATTTTCATTTCATAACACTATTACGAAACTAGATTTATGCCGTTTACAATACTAACTACTAAATACGATACTTATAATAACATGCAAATTTAATACATCTCTACAGATTATAAAATAAAAATAAATCTACATTTTACTGTGGGCTGAATATTTGATACCTAAATTAAATTAATATTTTATTAAAACAACCAATGGCTTAAGTTTTTTGTACCCAATTCATGCTCATATAGTAAGATTGATTATAAATAATCTACATAATCTATAGCATAATATAATATAGATCTCTAAACGAATATTATCGTCACTCTTTACATAATTATATTATTATAATAGTTGATATTTATTTTGATTGATTTAGGCGTTGCTACATTTCAGCTGTTAATAGTTTTTTTGATAGTTGGTAATACAGTTTTAAATTTAATTTGTAGGTATCTATTATTGATCAATAATTTTCAATGATGGTATTAACTTGAAACAGACTCAATTATTTAAAGCGATAATACTAATTGATTTATAAGACGAACAAACCAAAATATCATGCATTAAGTTCAAAACTAAAAAAAAAAATATTATTGATTGGACAACTTTATACTAAATATGACCTACATAGTTTTAAGTCAAGAAAAATTTTAAATCACAGTAACATCTTTCCAAATACTAATTTGCATTTAACACAAAAGTTTAATAATTTTAATTATAAAAAAGTTCTAGTTTTACCACTAACAATATGATGGCAAAATTTCAGTTAATGTATTCTGTTTATTTTTAGTGACAATTTACCATTAGGAATTTATATTAATAAATATTATATAGGTATATTGAATTTATTGTTTATACACGTAGAATATATTTGAAACAACAATGCGTTTCAAAAAGTAAAATAGCGTGACTCAAGACCGTTGAAATATTCGTGAAATTATCTAATCAAGACTGGAGTGCAATTGGAATGTAATAATAATAAAGTTACTGACGTATATTACAGTTGTGATTTAAACATCAAAAATTGTGTGTATAATATAGACGTATAAATTATATTATCAGAACGTATCATACATAAAAAAAGCTTTTATATACGGTCAATGTTAAAAATGTTAACTCGAAATCCAAAAAGGCACAGCGAAAAAATGTAACAGATTTTCGTTTACAGGTGGACACGGATAAAATATAATATTACGGCGTTTTATAAATTATGATTGGGTCGTAAGATGACGACGATGATATTTTTCGTAAAATTTAATATTACAAAAAAAAGAACAAAAAAACTCGGCTATTACAATAACACAGTAGGAAAGTAGTCAATAATGACGTACAGATATAATATTATGATACAAAAATATAACACATCAATCGTTATAAATTATAATACACATGCAAGTGATTTACGAATAAGCTTCTGTCACCACTGACTATACTCTACAAGAATTTAAAAATAAGTATACGGCGTTGCATTCTATCTAATGTTATCGTAATCCAAATCATCAACCGTTAAAAAACGCATACATGCACATACACGCACACACTTATATATATATATATAGACGATGCTCAAGCCGACCCTCGCGACTCGGGCTGGCGACAACGGTTTAATATGTACAGTGGTGGGGTGGCGTAACTTCAACATTTTGGCCCGGGAACGAAATTTTTAATGAACCACCCCTCCTCCCCACCATTATAGGTTCGTGCTGAGCAGTCTTAAGGAAAACGGAGCGAACATTTTTGCTATTGGACTTGGTTGCTTATACAATTTTAAAGTTATATGTATACCTATTGGTTTAAACTTTAAACTAACAGATCAGCGTCGTGGTGTCCATATTTGCTATACGGAAAACATCGGATGACCTTACCCTCTTTCATTAAACATGCACATTTTCATCAAATGTGACTATGGCAGTTTTATGGAAATTTCCATTTCCAGTTAACCTGAACGTTTTTCTTGGATATAAAAATATTTGAACATTGAACATTTTTAACTTCAAATAATAAATGAAGGCAGAAGAATAAATTTATCGAAAATACGTTGACACCAAACAAGAATATATTCTCCGAGTGTTTGAGGCTTATTCCAACCGATCGCGATATCGATAGGCACAAAAAAAAAAATTGTTCATAAAGTGTATAATATATTGGCGAGTGTGTGCACAACAAGTTGTCTTAAAAATTTTATGAGGCTTTAATATTTTTCTCATTGAGAGTTGACTGGGAAAGTGGGAAATATACCAAAAACACAATCTCCAACCTATACATAGAATAAAGAGATGCGTATCGCATTTGTCACAAAAGACGTTGTATAACATAATATATAAAGCCTTATCCTATCACAAGAACATATTATATAAAATACATAAAGGCTTGAGTCGAGCACGATAAGTTTTTGATGCGACAAAAATACAAATTACCAAAGTTTTTACTGGAATACCATGTGTTTATTTTTGTTATTAGTTTTTAAAATGTTGTACGGCGGCGCACATTCCTCTATACTTTAGACCTCAATACGTATATTTTTCCTAAAAATTACTTGTAGACTACAAGCCGTTGTAGCTCATGTTATAATATTGTGGTTGTATATCCGTATAATAATAAAAAAAAAAAAAAACAACACGCGTTTGATGAAATTTCTTTCAAAATGTGTGTAGATACTAATAAAACATAAACCTGCAGTATTTCACTCATAGTTCAATTGCTCATGTAATTTTTTATTTTAAATAAAATTTTTTGAACAAAATCAAAGGGCAAGATATAATCTCTGTATTTTACTAACAACAATATCCTATACCTACGATTTTTTACTGTAATTGTTAATTAACACACAGGTATATCTGTATAAATTATGTAAAAAAAAAAATAATAATTGTAATTAATCCTTCGTTCAACAATTTAAGAAATATTCCAGGAACAAATGTACTTTATTATCAACAAAATACGTACACGGGTTGTTTTTTTATAATGTTTAAATGTTACATAATTAACACTGAATTAAATCACGAAAGTACACTACAATAATCATGATGAATAGATGAAAGTATGTGTGTATTATATTTAACAGTGCAATAATTATTATTTTTTACCACGAGGCAGTATAATATCACTAACATAAATCGACATGATCAATGTTTTGTTTTAATATTAAACGTCACTTTAATTTTTGGACAAATTCTACTTTTTATTCATTCAATTTTAATCGAATTATTTACATGCATGCATAATTAATTTTTATCCGAACCGTACTGCAAAACGTTTAGGTACCGTTGAGAATAAAATATACCGTTTTTTTGGAAACTCTTCGGTGCTTAATAATTAATATTTTGACCTAGAGGTCAGAAAAAAAAATAAAGGTATAGGTACTCGGATACGTCGATTTGTTACGTAGTTGGTATAGGAAATATATCTGATGCGGAACAGTGTAATATTTTCTTCGCGCAATAGTTTACATTAGTATTGTATGTTATACCTATGTATAAATGATTATTGTTATTGACTTTTTTTTTTTTTGAATTTGCATATATATATATGTGTTTCAGTTAAGTCCGCTGATGTGTAAGAACATCATATTTTTATTGTACGTGTCATTTTTTTCTTTCTTTTTTTTGTATACTTACGCATATAATATTACAGAATAAAAGAAAATAAATAAATCACAAACTCGTTTTGGCCAGTATTCAGTAGGTATATAGATCGAACATTATAATACATATGTTGCATATAACATAATATACGGATATTATTGGAACGTACGAACAGTCGTACACTTATGTGGAAAAATAAAATGAAACTTGTATTATAATACATATGTATTTCTTTTGAAGAAACGAAAGATATTACGTCTTTATTATATTTTAGTTTCATCCATTGTTACAAAAAAAAAAAATATCTCGTGAATCGGTATACCTACTTTGTTGATATTTATTATTATCAATATTATTATTGTTGTATTCGTAAATATGGGCTATATATACCTACGTATCGTTAATCGATCGCATTTTACCTCCGTCGAATTATTTATTAGTTATTGACTATATCAATACGTTATGCAAATTTCTATAGATACATCTACATTCGGCGTCAACACATTAAAATGTACACTGTTACCAGAATTTCTCGCACAGAAACCCGCTAAAAATCCAAACATCGGTTGAATTTACATTTACATATTACAAGTGGCTTTCAAAAAAAATACCTGAGTAATTCAACAAAAACATAACTCTGTAATAATTATAACTAGGTATATTACGCATACTCGTTTATTTGTGCAATTTAATGTATTATGTAAATAGGTGATTCAAATACGGCCCGATATAGCTGAAGAAGAGGCAACGTATAGATAATTTTATTTTTCAAAACGCATTGTTAATGTATAGAATAACGAACAAATGTCCCTACTGAATTAACTATGTATATATAATACACACTGAACACGCACACCTGTATGTTTTTAAATCAGTGCAATGTGTAGGATGCAACAATGGATCAATGGACGAATTAATATAATATAAATGTGTGTAATATTTAAAATTTATCTGTGACCACAGCATTATTAAACTCATAAGACTACGAGAAATTGGGCATAAATAATTTTTTGTGCAATTTCACGTGGGCAAACTGGAATCTCATTCTAATATTCCCGCAGTTTTATATAGTCAAATTTATGGCAATTGGCAGTTTATCATGTAGAAAAAAAAAAAGAAACTTCTTTTATAACTTTATACGTGTTTTGTAATAATATTTTACAAGCTATAATATTGTAAACCGTAACGTTCTTAATTTTTATAGGTGCATTATGTGCAGTAGTGCACAAAACTACAAATTAATAAAATATTGTTATGAATTTTATTACGCATATTGTTTGATTTAAAATTATTATAATCTATATTATTCTACATAGATTAAAAAATTATTCGTATAATATTATACAAAGTTACAAGGTGATATAATATAATGGTGTATAATAATTTTAAAAAATAATATAAATTTTAGATGTTCAACTAAAAATACTATTAAACAATTTTTTACTCCTAATTTTAGTTATGTCTTATACCATAGTTAATTAATGCGGTGTGTTATCTTAATAAAACCATTCAAATTTAAAACTAAGCTCTTTTATTGCGTTAAATCAAAATATCATTACTGTAATATTGCATTTAATTTATTAGTCGGTATTTCACTACACCGTAACTATATATCGTATTTAATTTTGTATTTAAAACAATATTCTCTGTGCATTTTAAAAGACCATCGCATTATTAAAAACAATGAATTCAAGCATATTGCGTTATTGCGTTTTGTGCATCATTATGAATTGAAAAACATTGATCATACATATATAGAATAGTTAACAAACATAAATTACGTCGTGTCACACGAAGGCCTTAGTTGTTATAGTTTATTGCATAAAAAAAAAAAAAAGAACAATTTGTTTAAAAACTGACCTAACCCAATATGAATGATAAATACGGTAATAACTATGAAAATAACTTTTGTATTTTAATTTTAAATAATTTACATTTTTACTTCATATAATAATCGTATAGGTTTAAATATTAATAGCGTATTCAATTAATTTTTAATTGAACATTTTAGATTAAAAAGTGTGTAAATTACAGTATACATTTATTGATAAGTCAAAACTAAAAATAAAAATACATTTCTATGATTTGATTAATTAAATATATGATTTCCAATACCTAAACAAAAAAATAGCAATAGACGGAAAATAATCATTTATAATACTTATTAATATCATGTTTTCTAATGACCTATGAAGATAAATGTATTATTATTATCAATTTCATACCAAAGTTTTTATTTAAATAAATAATAATGTAAATTTATGATTGGTTGAATAAAATGTATATTTTTTGTAATTTTTATACATGAAACAATATTTATTATTTGTTATAATGATAATTAATAACTAAAAATACTGTCTACAACTAATTCAATTATTTGTTCTTTGATTTTGGGTGGATATAATATTATGTATAATATAGTATTTATACCTAAAAATGTGAATTAAAAATTAAATAAATATATTTTTAAATTAATCATATTTTAATATCATACATTAATATATTTAAAAATAATAATTTTTACCGCACATATGAATAGTTTACTGTTTTAATATACTATAAGTAAAATACAAATTATTATCTCATTAACTATAATTTGTATACAACATTTACGTAAATATTTTTATTTGAAAAATAGCTAATGTACATAAATTAAAATTTATTTATTTAAATTTATTATTTTTATGTATGAATTACATTTTTTTAGATAGGTATATATTTATTTTTTTGTATCAAATAGGTACTTATTTTATTGATCACTCCTACAGTTTACTTAAATTAGTTAGATTATAGTTTTAAAGTTTAAACTGAAGAACTATTTAAAATAGTCACTAATCAAATAATTACATTTCGTTTAAAATATAATACTACGTAAATAAAGATTGATTTTAATATAGGCATTGTTATATTATGTTTACATATTTATAGATAAGCTTTCTTCTAAATATCAGAGACGAGATTAAAAATTCAAATATGTACACATGTAAGATTATCCCAAATTATAAATTACAATGTAATGTACACATAATATGTTTAGCAGTTCAACTATCAGCTTTTGAATAACTTAATTTTAAAATGATTAAAAATATGATTATTTTACTAATGCGAGTAGTTTATAAGGCCATGAAATGTATTTGGTACAGTTCAAGATAGATCTCTATAAAATTTGAATTGTGAAGAGATAAAGATTTTGAAATATGTACCATAGTCAAGCTCATCTTAACCGGTTTACACAAAACTAACAAAAAACAGGATTATCTGCTTTTTTAACAATTCAAAATAAACATCTGGTTAAAATAATTTCATTTTACTTTATATCAATTTTTGCTAAAATATCGAGAATGTTTTCTCTCTGTACTTCTATTTAATCTACCCACCTACATGGTTCACATTAGGTATACTCGACAATTTCAACGTTTGAAATATTTTTACAAATATAAAAAATAAATAAATTAAGTAAATATTGGTAATTTAATAAATTCGTCATGTTTTCGTCTAGTTAAAAGTATATGTACTGTAAATAATTAACGATCAGTAAAAATATTTTCGTTAAGTTATGTTTTTAATAAAAATAAAAATATAAAATATTTTTAAAAATAACTTTTTAGTTTGTCCATAATTACCGGTAGCAGCTAGCTAAATGGTATACAACATGCGTAGGTAATAATATAAAGGAAGCTCACACAACGTGAACGTCATCGATTAAAAAAAAAAAAAAAAACTAGATAAAAAATAAATTCAGCCCACAGTGATTAATATAAGGATAAAGAAAGAAAAAAATAATATTAATTCATCATAAATACCTTCATTATAGTGTTCGAGATAAATGGTTTCGTGCAAAAAAAAAATATTGAATAAATGTAAAAAACAAAAAAAAAAAAAAAAAAAATAACAAACACTAAGCACGCGCGCGCGTACACAAGCTCTTCTCTCTTTTATACACACACACACACATACACAAACAAAATCAAAAACAAAATACAAATAGGTACGTACTGCGGTGTGTTGCGTCTATTTATACGACAATAAATAATTATAATATGATATGTATTTATATATTTGTAAACACGTAAGTATAATATATTTTTATATCTATATTTTACACCTGTTTGTAATTTATTATAATATTATTGTTATTGTGCGCGGGTCGGAAACGCTTGTTCATAAAAAAAAAAAAAAAAAGCTGGTAGCCACTTCGTTCAGTTACGTATTGCTGGAGCAAGAAATTTAAAGTAAATTTTAATTAAAAACCGACGTCGGCGCCGGCAAGCGCGGAAAACGAAAATAAAATATTTCCGACGCGATAATCAAACTCTGAAATCTCGAGAGAAACCGTCAAAAATACGCTCGTGTCAGCCGCGAACAATATAAAAACCGACGACGACGACGAAATCGGGATCGGGGACACATCGTGATACGGAAGACGGCGGACTGAAGTGAAATTGTTGCGCTCGGCGGCGGCGGCGAGCAGCGGCGATGCGATGCGATACGGATTCGCGCGGTGCGGCCGTTCTGCCTCCCTCACCACCGACTGTGAGCGCGTCGCGCGGCTCGCGGGTAGGGGACGACGGCGGCGACAGGGCATTACTATACATATTATACACACAATATATGCAGTTATTACAATATTATTATGTGCATAGTGCAATGTCATATGTGTGTGTGTGTGCGTACGTACGTGTAAGCTCGTAGTTCCGTTCTCGCTCGGGACATTTTTGTTTTTGAGGGGAGTATCTTTTATTGTTTTATTATTATTACAATAACGATGACATCGCGTCCGTCGTCGTCAACTCACCTCTGCTGTTGTCGCTGCTGCTGCTGCTGCAAACGTCTCGACGTCGAAGCTGTGGCGTCGGCGCGCCGGCCGGACGACCGAGCGACTGTCGTCCCCTGAGGACGCGCGCCGCGTCGTCGTGCTCGACGGACGCGGAACTCGGAAGGCGCGGCGACGGCGGTGGCGGCAGCGGCGGAGACCGTTCTCGGCCGTGCCGGTTTACACACTGTACCGCGGCGGCGGCGACGGTGGAGGCGGCGACGGTGACTGAGACGACGACGGTGGAGGCGGCGGCGGCGGCGACTGAGACGACGACGACGACGACGATCAGCGCAGACGTGTTCCATGCTGAACGTTGACGGGACACTATTATCTATGTATTACTA
>NW_020271320.1:465354-537513 GCF_002803265.2 Melanaphis sacchari | reverse complement strand
TTACTGTTACTATTAAAATAATAATACCGTACACCGCGTTGTAGAGGTGTACCGTACGGCCGCGTGGTGTCCGTCCGCCGCGCGTCTTCTGGCGGCGGAGACGTCATGACGTCACGGGGAGACGAAGTTTGCCGCCGAGCGGTCGTGACGTCACCGTTTTGCCGGTCGGGGGGGCGCCGTACATCGATCGGACCCGGCTCTACGTCACCGCTCTACCCCCGACGACCGCGATCGTCTATGATATGATTTTAATAATGAATAATACCTATTTATATATATATATATATATATATATTTAATATGTTTGTACTGTATATAATACACGGGTATAATGCCGTTCTAGCCCGCCGTAGTAACGGTCCCGCGACACGTCATCGACGACGCCACCGATGCCCCGACCGTCGGCGCCTGAAGGCCCTATCAGGGGGGTCGTGTAGGCGCCGAGCGGGGTTTTAATCACGTTGAGTGGGGTAGGTTTTATCGCGTGTACAATATCGCGCCGGAAACGCCGTCATTATCATCGGCGTCGGGGGCCGGGGCCTGGGGGGAGTGCCGCGCCGACGATCGTTCGAAAACCGCGACGCGCCGAATACCCGCCACATAAATGATATATATATATATATATAGAAACCTACAACTATTTCGCTATCGATAATAATTCGGCCGTTGCCACCGTTGAACTTAACTGTATTAATAATAATGATATACCTATACACCTCCTCCTATGCGCGTTTGCGCGTATATATTGTATAATCGCTACGGTATACCTACCGATGTAGTAATAGTGTAACGTCTAAGTTCACTTTCGAGTTTGACCGTATGCGCATTATTCGCGTATAATATTACCCGGCAGAAGTCTGCATGCGTATGTGTTTAAATATATGAGTATGTAACTGATTTATTACACATCAGATCGTAATTCAACGTCGAGAAATCATCGGCGGTAAAGCGCGGTAGATGGGATTATTATTTATACGTATGCGCGCGCACACAAACACGGACACTCACTGTATACATATATATATATATATTTCATATTTATTATATAGTATATATCAGCAACCACCATTTGCAATAAAACGGTCTTTTACCTGTATAGTATATAATAATATACATATTACGATTCTCCTATTGCAACTTATATATATATATATATAGGTACAGCTCGCAGACTACAGCAGCGAAATGCCGAATGGCGTATAAGAACGCGACGGCAGCAAAACAAAACGAATAAAAACACCCTACACTTATTATTTTAATAATATTATTATATTTATATTTCGCGCGACGAGGATAGTAATGAAAAATTATATTACTATACACCTATATTGTATACCTATACCCGATATTTTATAAGATATTTTGTGCTTTTACTACTGATTTGAAAGTTAGGGGAAAAAATACAAAAACACCTACCTAACCGATTATACGAGTTTTGTGACTCGTTTATTATGATTATTAGACTTTCGCGATTTATGTTTTGACGTGAAAATTCAGTACTTATTGAGCATTCGTGGTAACAATATATATATAAGGTATACCCAGTGCTTATCTACTGTACGTAATATTGTTTATCGCGACACAGTAAACATATTATAATAATATCATTATTCATTAGTCATTATACTATTCATTTTGGATCGAAAAAAAACTCGTTAGCAAGGTTTTAATAATTATACTCGAATAAATCTCGCAACGGTGATGATGATTATTATATTGAATAAAACTCCTTCACTAAAATTATCCGATAATTACACATCGGCAATCAGTCTGGTGTGGTGTGGGGGATGTGCGGCGTGAACTCGTTTAATATGAATAGAATCAACAGTTGTCACATACTATTTATCGCGTGTTTCGATTTTTTTGACTGCAGAAAATGTGTTTCTATAAGCTCATAACGTAGCCGACGAGGGAAGCGATTGTCAAAGCATACAAAATTACTATAATATTATAGCCTATAGTGTAATATTTTATTCAAACCCGTGGCAAACCAAATATCTACAGTCTACGGGAACTCGGCGGTCATGAATCACGATGTTGGTACATACTACACATGCATATTACTGCATGTTGATTAATAACATGTTTTAGTGCCGTTGTCACGGAGTTATAGGTTGCTATTTATGTATGACTACTACCTTATACTTACCGATATGTTAATTTTGAATGATGACAGTTCGTTGAACGTTGAACCTATTCGTCGAGTATTGAATAGCTGCAGTGTTTACATTATTATCAAAATTAAAATAATAACTATACCCGGCTCGTAATCGTGGCTGATATCGAATATCAGAATTTATTTATTTATGAAAAATGGTTATTTGATAAAACGGATATCGTATTGGAATAATTCGGTTATAAGTAATTGAATTATACTTTTTTTTTTTGGTTCCATTATTGTATATTATTCGTATACAATGGTATTAATTTATCCACAAGAGATTTCTCCGATGATCAATTCGTCGTAGGTATTGTTTTTATTTATAAAACGAAAATCTATGTAAACGCTTGTTTGCCGTGATTGATCAATAAGAAAATAACTGGGTAATAAGGCTATAGCGCTCAACACATAAAGAAGTGTACCAGTTGCGCGCTCGACTTATAATCGCGCGTGGTATTTAATGCGTTCAAAGTCCGCCTCGTGAATTATCTGTATTTAAAAACCAATAAAGTGTATTTAGCTGTGCAAATAAACTATATCCATAAGTCAATATTGTCTATAGAATAGTATAATAATCAAATCGTAAACAAAATATTGTATATAATATATTATGTTAAAAAAAAAAAAAAAACAATCACGTAGAACGAGTCATAACAGAAATTATATGTTCATCATGTGACAAGAAATTAATAATTAATAATTAATATCCATAACATCTTACTATATACACACGCGTAAACCAGTTGATATTTTTAGCAATTATCACTGGGCGACATAAAAAAAAAAAATGTACTCACGTCATAATCAAAATCAATATATGTGCCTAAAAAATACTTTTCAGAATTAAATATACAAAACCTTACTTATATCTAACAATACCATCAAAACTCACAATGCACGAATGAGTACAAATAATTTATGTGTTAAACTTACTCTTTTTAGTTAAAAAAAGGAACCAATAACATACAGTACCAATACATGTTGTTATAAAAGTATAAAAAACGACATATTAAAGTAAATATAAGAATTAGCTTGTAGGAACCAGGACTAAAATAAAATCGAAAATAATTTGTAGATATTAATTATTGGAACGACTGATGACCAGATGAAACATGTCATATTTTCGCATAAAATAAATTGCTTCTTGCGTAGGTACTCTATTATTCTATGAGTACCCGAGGAGATCGGTCACACGGGTTTTCCATTGTAGAAAATTTCAATAATTATTTGTACTCCCCCGAATTCAAATGATCGAACAATATAATATAGATATAAATAAATAATAAAATTAAACATAAGAAATTATTGTATAATAGTTTTTAAACATTGTCGTTTTTACAAATAACCGTTGTCGCCCAGTAATTAAATATATGATGGTCTATTAGGCGACAAAAAGTTTTCTCTAGACGACATTTTTGTCGCCCAGTATATTAGTTAAAATATCCACTGGCGTAAACGGTAGACGTGCATGCGTATTATTAACGTTTGAGTTGTTGCATTTATTTGCATCAGCGCATGATTTTATAATATTTTTCTTGAAAAACCAATAGTTTCTTGTTCGTATTATTGTTACCGCTGTGTAGGTATATAATGTATATATATATATATATATCACATGTAATAATAAGCGTGTTTTCGCGAAAAATACAAATTTATAATCAATTTTGTCGATAAAAACATAATTATTCATACTTACAATGTTATAAATAAATTGTCATCTATTGGTGCGAAATATGCGCGGGGTAGGTGGTACACAGTTATATATACATATATATGCATATTATATCGTATCGTTTGAATATGATTATATTTACTGACTTTTACTTAGTGGTGATAGCGATCTCATATGGTTTTTCATAAACAAAACCGTATAAGAACTGCGTTAACGGGCCGAGCATTATGTCTGGGAAGTATTATATACATAATAATAATAATAATATATAAACCCGTTAAGCCACCCATCCACGTTTTTTTATTTTACGATTGTGTTTATTTTTTAGAAGATTTTTTCCTTTTCCGGATATCACAATTTTTATGCCAATCTCATACATACATCGAGAATATTTTACTGCTGCTCAATTTGTAGGACAATATTATGGTTAACCGGTTCCCGATGCATCGCTATATGGCACTACTAACTATAAATCAGCAATAATTGTCAAATGTTTATTTTTTCATGTTTTATTTTTTTTTTTATTTTTAGGTTTTAAGCATATTATCCAAATACTACGAACATACGTATTTCGATTAGGTATGTAGGGCATAGGTCGAGAAAACTTATTTGCGCATATCATTACAAGTACCGCATATAGGTAATATATAATATTGTATATTAGGTATAATATTCACCAAATATCTTTTTAACCATCTAGCATCGAAAACATCTCGTAGTATTTGCAAATTAACGTTATTTTAATTGTAAATAGCATATTTCGTTTTAAAATGCATCATAATATTATTTTGTTAATATAATGACTTATAACTGAGAATATTACAATATACCTAAATGTACAACAATTACGAATCGATATTATAATATCGTTGCACGGATTATTTCATAGAGATTTTTCAGAAAAAAAAAACATTTGAATAAATAATCTAAAAAAAAAAAAAATACAAGAGTAATTATAATATCTTTCGTCTTATTCCGGTTGTTAAAATATGTGTATTGTGTACCTATGATTTTTTTAAGATGATTTCAATTGTTTTCCATCATATTTATCGCAATTACTGCAGATTATTCGAATAAGAAAATTTAATTTAAAATGACTAATGAGACATAATAAATGAGTTCCTATTATAATGAATATTACAACCAATAAATACTAAAAAATGTGCTTTTATTTAAAGTTAACATAATATCAGAATAACAATATTACTTTAATACATATCATTTAAATCAAATTAAAAAAAAATAAAAGTTGATTTGAGTTGGATCAAGTTTTATTTCACATATAGGCTGTATGAAACATAATTTAACTTCATAACTTTATTTTATACATGCACATATTTTTAGGGTCGTTTGTATTGCATGTTTAAAATGTTCACGTATATATTCAAGTATTAATACATTATTGGAAGTTATGAGAAAATAGACTCTATTTTGAGATTCATTAAAACTCTGAGTATTTTTTTATTTTTTTTAAACCACTATGTCTGCAATAAATAGTAAATAATCGTAAAGTATGCGTTTTTTTTTTTTTATGTTATTTAACAATATAGCCATGCTAGAATACTGCAGGAAATTATTATTTAAATGGACAATTATTATAATTTATGGAGATTTTACATATTTTGTAATATATACTATGTCATAACTTTTTTAATTCGATTAAATTTTTCTAATATATATTTATGTAAAGCTTTTAAAATAATATGTTTTTAGTACTGAAAATATCAGACTTTTTAATATCCAGCCAGGTCCGGCACGTACTCATTATGTGCACTATTTAGTAGTATTGTACTCATATTATATGTCTGTAATGAATGTAATAGATGTATTTAGAAGATTTGATAATTTTATGTAGGAAATTAATTAAAAAATGTTAAATCTCTCACTTTATATTTTTTCATGAATATAGTCACACCAATATGTCGTATTTGACTAATAATGCAAATTATTAACACGGGATTAGCTCATGAATTCCTATAATTATCAGGATTTTCAAGGTAATTTTTTACAAGTAATTTATAAAAAATAAAAAAAACATGAGGGGATGTAGTTACTAAATCTACAGTCCAGAGAAATATTAATATTAAAAATTAATTTTAAATTAGCATATATTTGCAAGACTATTGTCGAAATCAACACGGTAAATTTCTTCAAGAAAAATGGTTATTTACGCTTATCTCGTCACTCAATTTAAAAATGAATATTTTACAACTTTTCCCCTAAATATTAGCAATAATTAGTTTGAATTCACATTATATTAATTTTAGAATTATATGAAATGGTCATTTAAAAGATTCACATTTTCAATATGGAGTATATTTTGATTAATATAGTAAATCGATTTAGTCTTAAGAGCGAGCGTGCCCACTGCCCAACCATGGCACACCGAACAGATCCGATCTGTTGAAGTACTCCAGACGACCCGTAAAAATATAAAATAAGAAATTTATATAAGTAGTATGAATAAAAATAAAAATTATGGTTATTTTAATAAGCTTTTAAGAATTACAAAAAGTTTTATAATAATTTCTAATTTGAATAAAAAAAAAAAAAAAAAAATAATAATAATATTTTAGTTTTTAGAATATTTAATAGAAATAAATTAGTGTGAAATTTGTGTTTATTTTTTTTTAACCAATCTTTTAATATTCGGAGTAAAAGAGTATGCCAACTTCTATCAAGGAATGAATCGTTCATCAGTCAAACGAGATTTTTCTGAAAAATTTGCGTAATTGGTACGGGAAAAGTTTTGTTCGTGATAATATTATGTTTATTGTATTTATCAGAATGAAAAAAAAGACCAAAAGGTATATACAACTCATAATATAAATATAAGTTTAAAATATAGCCCGTATATCGAAAAAGGTACAATTGGCTTAAAATGTATCGGAAATTGTTTTTAATTACAAAATTAATGTAAAGTTGATCAACATATAGGTGGCCTTTAGTTATTTATCATAGTTTTTTGAGTTAGTTTTTAGCTTAAACTTCTAATTTCATAATTTTATACTATGGCGAAAGTAATTGTAAAAAATCCGCCCCCAGTAATAGTCTTAAAAAATATTAAGAATTAAAAAAACTTATTGACAAGTACATTATCTCCCTAGTCCCGGGTCGTTGTAGTACAGATGATGGAGACAAACGAGCTGACAAGGCCAACGACCCCCAAACTAACCCAACAATCCTCCAACGCTCTCATAACCCCTCTAATCTCTTACCTGATGTAAAAAAAAGTCATTGAAATGAGCACAATACCAGTAGAAGAAATAATGGCTCAAACCGTCGATCAAATTTAAAGAAATTGACAAAACCATCCATTCCTAACCCGTCCTTGATAATACTCCGAAAAAAACACGAAATCACCGGATCAACCACCTAAAAATAGGACGTACGTGACACGCCAGCATTTAACGAAAAGAGAAGAAGATCCGCCTGTCATAATATTATATGAATCTGTTGAGGTAATTATTTATATTCTTTATACATATATTTATTTTTCTCTCCATTACTGAACAATGTTATTAATTTTACCTAATATCTTATCAAATATTTTAGGTTAAGCACGTCTAATAGACGCCACAGATGGTTTATAATAATAAAAAAAATTGTAAGCTTTACATCTATTACATCTATATTGTTTTTATTAGCTCCATTAAATAAATACCACGTGTCAAAAAATTAAATAGATAAATGGAAGTGTTCACATGGCTATTACCATTTTGAATAGACTGTCCATTCAGATTCCATCTGTTATTGTTATCAATCACTTATTCATTTAAATCAAGGTATTTTAAAATTTAAAAAAAAATGTAATACTTATTTATATTATACCTATTCCAGTATTTGTCTAGTGCTGTCTAAGCATGCCATGTTGAACTTTTTAAATGTATTATGGATCATATTATGTGATATCTATGTATGCATAATGCAGATACAGAAATCTACAGCATGCAAGTACTTATTTTAAATTTGTATAATACTATTACACAATAAAAAAAACGATTGGGTACTCGTATATTGAATTTCAACTTAATAGTGATGATATAGTTTGATAGCGACAATATATTTTTGAATTTTAATATATAACTCAAAATATTTTAAGAAATTTCTTAACTTAAATGTACAAACAGACCAAACAGTAGTCAGACATTAGTTTTAAATTATCTCTACATTTATTTATTTTTCATAGAAAAAATAAACTGATAGTACAATTATTTAATTATTTTTACCCAAATCAATTTCAGGAATTATTTTTTTTTTTTTTTTTGTTTTTTAATAGGTATGAGTTTGTTACCATATAGTTTTTAAATTTTTGTTACAAAGTAAATGTTATGATTATTTTTTCTATTTTTAAATGTTAGTTTCATACAATAGTAATAAATAATAATACGTGTTTTGAACATAATTATAAATGCCTTGGGTTATTAAAGTGGCAGAAAAAAAATACTTAATAGTTAATACATATAAGTTCTATAAGTATCTTACTTAAATAAACGTACCTATACTATAATTATATTACCATGATTGACAACTACTTAATAACTAAATATATTTAAGATGTAGGGTACCTATGTTATTATATTAAATGTTATATTAAAAATTATCAAACAACACGTTTACCTCTTTTTTTTTTTTTTTTTTTTGAAAACTTAATAAAGAACATTTCGGTATTTTAACTTATATTTTTTTAAAGCTGAATCTGTTATCAAAAAAATGTATGTTTATTATGTCCAAACACTTGGGTAATTCATTAGTAAAAATCTCAATTTTTTATAATGTGTGGAGCTGAATAATAAATGGTGAAATGAGAAAACGCGTTTCCCTAATTCCTTGGCAAATTAATTATAATATGTCGGTTTCGGATACAGTTATTTAAATTCATATACGAATTGCGTGCCTACGAATTTTTAGTCACTGACTGATGATTTAAACAAATATATAAATATTTTACTTGAGAGGGCTTAGCGAAATGTGCAATTTTATGTGTATGTGTTTTTGTGAGCAACTCGGCAACTCGTAGAAAAATATTGCGAAACTTCTTTAAATTGCCATGCAAATTATGCTAATTACAAGTTAATTATTTGTTAAGTTTTTTTTTTTTTTTTTTATATTCAATAAATTAAAGTGGTACCAGTAGTATTTATGAACGTTCAAACGGTGGTAGGTATACTTCCATACTGCTGACGAAATTATTTATTTTAAAGTATAAACCATTGATATAACAATAATATTGATTATTGCTGTCTATATTAGCATATTATTATATTGCTGTACTGTAATACATGATAAAATTATACTCACAAACATGTACGCATATACCAATCAAACGAGCCATTAGGAGTATCTATCTGCATTTAACTAGCTGTATACACGCGTATATTATTTTATTGCGAGCATGCAGTGACAGCTGTCCGATATAATAACTGAAAATCCATTACTTACTATTCAATATCAGCCATGTATATGTCACACTGTAAATGACGAAAAATAAAAACGTACGTAGTTTATCAGTAAATATCTATTTTAAATTTATATGAGTAGATTTTTACGTTAATTACCGGTAATTTGCGAACAAATTCGTACAAACGTTTATCGATGTATCCATTTATTTTTTTTCACTATTTATTTTCACACGTTAAAAATCCACGAAGTTTTGAATTACAAAGCTTGTAAGAACGGCTTATATATTTATTATTTTTACATTTTGATTTTGCAATGAAATCTTTGGTACTCTCGAGTGCCCGAAACACTATTCAAACCCGCAGTTGCCTCTTTAACAGTATCCGGTTGATGTTCCATATTTCGTTCGTTAGCCCGTGAATTTCGGTCACAAGTTACTGAGTACCGATCTTTATTAAATTATAATTAATATTATCCTCACGAAGGGATTTACTGTTTGTTTTTTCAACAACCTTAACCTTCTCACGGTTTGGTTCCTCGAGAAGAGGTGAGTGCCGGCCGTATAATAGATCGCATTTTCATTTTCCTCTGTGTTTTCATGATCGATATTTAAAGATATTTTCAAAATGCGCTCAAAACTTTTAGATGATGACCTCTTCATTCGTAATCAAGTTTCAATTGTGATGCTTGACCATAAGAATTCGAGCTTTACAATCTTCTTTTATCGATCTGTATTTTTTGAACAATAATTTTGGGTTGAGTTTGTGTTTTTCTATTTTTTAGATAAGTTATTTTTCCTGTCTCAATATTTTTATTGCTGTTATTTTGTTTTTAGTAAATATTTTTATAATATAAGACAGGGGATTTTTTATCAATACTATTATAATATTGTATTCGTTTGTTGCAAAGTAGACAGTTTAAACAATTTCGGTAGGTAGTCATCGGTGTTAAGTTCAATAGATGAACTCTCGCCGTATTGAGTTTGTTGTATGTTTTTGTATTTTACCCTACCGAATCAACAACCTGCTCAATTATTCAGTTTGAACTTCAATAAGTATCATGAGTGGTACCTAAATTATGTTATGAATGTTATGATCTATGTGAATAATACGACTAAAACAAAATATACTTCAAACAATAATACTTCATAATCATGGTTTTACTAAAAATTATCATGTGGTACATTATTTTTCAAAGGTATTATTTAGGTTTTAAAACTACATGTCACATTAAATTATACGTAAACATAGTAAACGAAGCGACTATAATGTAAAATAATACTTCGTGCATATGCGTTACATTACGAGACTGTTGTATAAAAGTGTTACTTTGATTTCACAACCTACATAATAAGTATATCATACATATTGAATACTGCATGTTTACATTATATTATTATGTAAATACGATATTACAATAAGCGAATACCGACGATATAATGCACAATATTCATATTTATTATATAGTACACTTCTTAGTCTTTATTTATAATATTGTCATACTGCAGCGGCCACCACGTTACACGACTATTTTACTAAGTCATTGGGTGTTACGAACATATACCCTCCTACATGCGTACACTACCATAAGATATAAGTACAATAAATTCTAAATAACAGCCGTAAGAGGTAAAATTGTGTAGAAATATTTGTGGTATAAACCTTCATTAATACTAAGACCTTATAAAGGAATAATCGTTGTTGAATGTAACTGATCATAATTTTGTAAGAATTCGAGATTTTGAAGTTGTAAATATACTAAAAACATCGAAGTAGGTATAGGTAGTAGGTACATACGCCCCAAATTTTGTAGTTTACTTGATTTAAAATCGGATTACTAAAATGTACATAGAAGATATTTACGCATGCTACGCTATACTATATACATCAATGCATACTTATCGCAGTCATCAATAAAAATTATTGTGATTTAAGATCTGACGATTGATCAAAAAATTGTTGTATGAAAATCGTATGATATTAAATTATACAAAAATATTGAAACTTAATTGACAATAAATTATGCACTAAAACAGTAGCTTATTATTTTGGAGATTTAAAAATATTTAAATTATAAGTTGTTATTATTATTCTATTTTAAAATTACTATTGCTATTGAAATTTTATACGGTTTTGTATTTTTAAGGAAAATATTATGCATATTATATGTAATTAAGAACTCATTCGGTTTCGTAAGCTTAATATTTTCAATTGCGAAGACAATTACTTATAAAGAATGTCCTGATTTGAAAAAAAATATAAGTTTGTGGGGTTTGGTTGTACCATGATATAATACATTATAAATTTTATAAAATTAACTGCGCGAGTCTTTAATTTTTCACTTCTATCAAAAATTCCTGAAGAGCTGAAAAAAAGAATAGAAAAAACTGTCGGTTTAGCTTCACTTGACATAATATTTTAGTTATGGTTTGGGACTAGTTTGGTTATCGTTGCAACCTCATATTATAGTCATAATTCTTATTGTAGTGGAGTGGTAAATTGAACATCTGTTAAACAAAATTTAAAAAAATTGGTAACCTAAAATTTTGATTGGTAGTTGTTTCGATTTTGTAAGTGTAATGCTTTATTAAATATATTGTTTTGTAATTCATAAATTATTTAAAAAACACCCTGTAAATTTATCGTTTTTTCTATTAAAACATAAATTACTTATCTATCATTTCTCCAAAGTATTGGATATTATTTATTGGCCTCTAAATATATTTAGATAAAAAAAAAAAAGTTTCCCTAGACATAAAATTTGTATGCCTATAATAATATTTATAGTAGACTTAAACTTACTGCAGTAATTTAAAATAATAATAATAAAAAATAACTATGGACATTATCACTGCCCATATAGGAAACAGTAATAAACATATTTTTATTTATTTAAATCTTGTCTTAATTTATTTCATGTTTAGTAAAAGGTTATTTTAATAAATAAACTCAATACACTGAGAGTGCATAAAAATATGAATAAACACATTTAACAAAATAACGCATGGGTCGTACCTACCTTGATTGATTTATCAATATGATTTTGCGCATTTCCGGTCAGTCATAAAATCGTTCTCGAAGCACACGTGCAAATTAAATATTTGAGTAGAGTGATAATTCAGATAATTCATATTAAATTATAGAATTATAATATGAACAATATTTATACAACGGTAAACTTTTTTGATATAATTTATTATTATATAGTTGACCATCATTATAAGAATCTAGAGTAAATAAATTTTAGTATTGTAAACAAATGGTATCATTAGTAATAATTAAATCATTAGTTTAGAGAAATTGATTTTAAAACTTGCAAGTTTATTTGATTTTTAAGGTATCTTAGTTAATACTAGTAAGTAGTAGGTATTAAAATTAATAAACAATAGTTTATATTTTATCGTCTCAATCATATCAAAATGCATTTTTTCCCGAAGAAGAGATTGACTGTTGACTTGAAAGGATTTTTAATTTTAGATCATTTTATTTTAAAATAATTTGCTTGTACTTTTGATTTTTTTTTTTATACTATTTAGCCTTCAAGGAGTAGGGTCCAGCCAGATTCATGACACTTTGGAGGGATGATTCGTAATTCGTATTTTTGATATGATTTGTGTGATGTCTGCAGTGCTCGGTAATATGTAATCATCGTACGCGTAAACAACATCGTTATATTGATAGGTACTATGCAAAATGAGACGATTAAACATAATCGCGACATCGACATCATGATTATCGGAGGAGAGCATAAAAAAAAAAAAAAAATAAAAAAATAAAATTTTCATCGACGATAATATTTTATAGCGATGACACGCGTTAACGCGTTACCTATATACCAGAAATGAGAAAATTATGTTAAGAACTGTAAGGAGATAATAGTGCATCGATTTGTTACAAATTGAGTACGGAACACTATTTATTTTTTTTTACATCGTAACAGGTTAAACGAAGATATATTTTATAAAGATCGTGAACTGTTATTACGTTACATCATATTTTGTACATTTCGAAATCGTGATAAATCATATTTTTTTTAAAAACTGTATCATGCTTATAATACATCAAAAAATGAAAGTATTCATTATCTATAGGTACGTATATACTGTTCGCATTAATTTTTAAAAATAATATACGCATCATTATTAATGATAAAAATATGATTTTATCATGGATATTATTTAATTAAAATAATGTATATATTTTTGTTTTTTTTTATTTTGTTAAAAATGTTGATTATTTTTTTATTATATTTTTATTAATTACAAAAAGTATAATATTTTTGATCTAGGCATTAATAACCAGTCCATGGCGTACATGCAGTACCTAAAAAAGTACGAAAAGCCTAGATCAAAGGTGGAAACAATAAATTATTTTTACCGATTTATATAACTAAGCATAGGTCATCCGGTACTATACGTCGTTGATAGGACTCATATAAATTCGAGTATAGAGCATCAGAAGGTAGTAATAGTGCTAGACTGACTATATTTTACTCCTAATAAGACTATTGCTCGTTATAGATTTTGTCACAGCCACATTACTGCGGTATAGTCGTTCCCAGTACTAATAACTTTTACATAACAGTTAGATATATATACATACATATATATTTTTGATTTATTGTTTAAATTATTAATATAAATTATTGTAATTTATTTGTACTTCAAAATACAAGTGTTCCGTTTGTTAACTACTTATCTTCTCATAATCTCCTCAAACCAACCCGAAACGTGCTACGTCGTTAAATAATTAATGTGGTAACAAAATCACAGTGACCTGCACAACGATCATTACAATTGTAAAAATATTTTTTTATAAGCGCTTAAAGTTAACATTTTATAAAATTCATCAAAATCACCAAAATTAGGTAGTAACATTTTATTAGAATATCAATTTTTTTATATTATATAATAATATTTTTTGACGTTATTAAACGTAATAACAATATAATTATTCACAAAAATGTACATTGGTTGAAGAAACTCAAAAGTAAATCGTTTACCGATATATTGATATTAATTAAAAATGGTATAAAATGATAACAGCAAAAACAGTAATAAATATAGTAAAAGATGTGATGATAATAATAAAAAATAGAGTTTTATTTAACATAGTTAGTATATACTTGTGTACATAAATTTTATTTTTATTTTTTTATTGATTATTTTAATTGTGTAAGAACATTGTAGATACGCGGACGCCCTAGCTTGAACCGACGAATTTTTTTTTAGATATGTAGTAATATTGCTTATACTACTTGCATGTTTTAGTTGGCCAAAAAGTTGATTAATACCTATATGTTTCATGCAAGTTTTAATTGTATATTATATAGTTTTAAGTCTGTGCGAAATGCTTCGTTTCTAATGAACCAGCGCGCATTTGTAATAACTTTTCTTATTTTCTTAGAATGGAAAACTTAAATTTTATTCATACCGATGTATGTTATGGCTTAGTTGATCCAAACGAAGGATTTATTAATTTAAATCAAAAATCATTTAACCATAGGTTAGCATGATATCATACCGTAAAATCTATATGTCACCATAAAAAACCAATTTAACAATAAATTTTGTTTCAGAACGATTTAAAAACTAACCCAACCTAATGCATCTAGTCTTAGGTTAATAGTTTTATATCTATATATATATATATATATGTTATAGAGATACATATGATGCTTACGAATTACGTCCTAACATAACGAATAATGATTAATTGTATACACTTTAATTCATTTCTAGACTCTAGATACAATATATACACTAATACAATCATAATATACGACTTAAGGGAGTAAAACAAAAACAAAATCCATACAAGAAAATGATACAAAAAATAAATGCAATATGTTAAATTGATATCTACCTCGAATAATTTGTTTTTGTTGGAACGATCATAATATGCTTAGGTACTGTAGGGTCAAAGTAAGTTTATGTAAGCTCGCGACTAATTATTATATTCAACTTGTACGCTTGACTATATAGTGCAAATCGGAATACCTAAATAAATGTTTATGTGTGTCAATTTTTTTTTTTTTCAAAAGGCATACGAATAAAATTTTTTAATGTTATTGCAAATATTGGCCTATATCCTGACGACCACGTTTTAAATAATTAGGTAATTGCGTACTTCTCTGCAGTATTTCTTCGACCTCGGAGAAGAAATACGCGATCTCGGCAAAAAAACAAAAATACGGACCTCGGTCGGTTTGTCGACGACGTCCTTGAGAATGGATGTATATTAAGTGGTCGCCGTCGGTATGGATTTCGAATTACAGTTAAAACACGATCTTCGTGTTTTTTTAACAAAACAGAGGGAATCACGATTGAATCGTCTTGATACTTGTACTATAATAATGTACGGAGCACTGCGGTGTTACACATATCGTATAAATATATACTGTTTTATGAATAACTATTAATATTCGAAAGTGGTGTACTGCAATAAATTATTGACCACAATAAGATGCAATATTTGATTTTGTTTCATTGAAAAGACGTAAAATCGTATAAAATCTCGTTATTGTAGTGTTTTTTAATTTTGATAAACGTTTTGACTTTATACATTTAAAATGTCTTCGAAGCCAGATTTTTTAGTTCCGTTTCAAAAACAATATCATTAAACATAAGTTAATAGATTTATGGGTTTAATAATTTTGTCATTTTTACGTCATGTAAATCAACAATTCCAAAACCACTTACGAAATAATGTCAACAGAGTTATACGGCATCGATATCAAAATACAGTATGAATCAGAGTTGAAATCGATTTAAATTAGGTCAAAACTATCAGAAATACACGCGAAGTGATAAACATCCAGGAATGTTTGCTGGCAATTTATGCATAAGAGTTGAAACGCGGATTAATACACCACGAAGATGATACACAGAATGATCAACCGGCCAAACCTTTAGGCTGATTGAAATAATTTGCAAGGGAGGTAGATAAGGACTGAAGGGTTCTTATGGAATATAGTGGATCAAGATGGGGGTCCAAGAAATGGTGCTGTGCAAGTATATTGGTTATCTTAAATTATCATTAAAGTGGTGCCTAAGAGGCAGAGGCGATATCAGACTATAAAATTAAAATCATTGAGATACTATTTATAGAGTAAGAAAAAAACAGAAAAATTGTATTTATTTTAATAAGAAAGCGACTTAATTGCGTGTTATAAATAGTTTTTAGTCGTTTATGATGATAAATTTATGGGATTTAAATAGTCATCTGTTTATATCGGGAGGTTTTTAAGGTTTTAGTATTAATATTACATTTGAAAACTTTTAAAGTTATGCTAGACGAGTTTTATCATCGCATTAAAAATATAAGTTTTTTCTGAAGGAACTTTAAGACTTAAAATGTTATGAAATCAAATCTAATAGATTTTATTTTTTCAGGAGAAAATGCTTTTAAAATTAAAGAACAAACAATATGTGGGCGATATCGAAGAGGTCATGAATGTTATTGTTTGATTATCATTATATTATATATTTTATAATGTTGAATGACTAAAGTGTGGTGAAATTCTAAAAAAGCGCCTATTCTTTATTCATGTAATATTGCAGTTAGTTCGTTAGTATGATTTAGAAGGCCTTTGCAGTCATACACTTTTAAAGGGAGACGAGGAGAGATAGTTATGAGTACATTTATTTATCAATATCGTATTTAATTAGGTACGAGTAGTTGTGTGATGACTGTTGTAAGAAGTGACAGTAGTGTGTATTATCGATTTCAATTTTTCAATGGAATTATTCAGTGCTATACCAATATGAGTAGAGTATCGGATGGGTAATAAAATAGGTGCAGAAAAATATTGGCGCGGAAATTGAAAATAATCAGGTCTGATACAAGAGGGTAGGAAGTTTTAAAACACATTTCAACATAACATCCTACTTGATTTTTGATTTCAGACTTAACCAAAAGAATTAAAATTACAAATACTGCAACAGTAAATTATTACTGACGGAGTTATAGCAACGTAGTTTAACGAACGAGTGTTATAGATGCTATAGCTTTATATATATATATATTATGTACATGACACAACGACGATTATCTCAGCAGCACGAAACCGAGGACCGCAGATCATCACGACAAATCCACAGCATGATACATCTGGTGCGGACTCGAAGACGACCTATATTTTTATTTCTCCGAAGACATTTCGTACTGCACACGTACATCATACCCACATTAAACATTTTAGAATTATATATATATAAAACATTATATTTTAATACATTATTAAATATTTACGCACACTTTGCGCACTGCACATGAATTTCGGTTCACCGCACACGGGCAACTCAATATTATATAATTATGACATAACGTCGTGTTATTATATAGTAGATATACCATACGTTATATGTGTGGTATAGTGGTGCAGCACGTACAAAAAAAAAAAGGGGGCTACGTTGTGAATAGCGGATTAAAAACCTAGGTCACGAATTGAATCATTTGCGGCTACAAGCCATCTTCGCATATTATATACACTGCAGGCATAATATATATGTGGTAGGGGAATAAAACAAAATACTATCGATGCGGTAAACGTGTTCGAGATTCTTCCAGTCCGTACCTATATGCATATATTATACCCATCTCTATACGAACATCTTATTAATATACGTATATTGCGTTCAATCCGTTTAACGTGCCACATTATAATTTTCTCGGTAGACGAATGCAATTTTCGAACAAATGTCTTTGTACACTTCGAAGGACTTATAGCGCGCTGTACGTTTTCGCAACAAATACAACGTTATTATTATCATTATTTCTTTTACCGCGGTAAAAAAAAAAAAAAAAAAAAGTAGTGATTGTTTAGGTGTTTTGATTTTATTTCGAACTTTGACGAGCATTTCTTTTGTATTCGGATGAGAAATGTTTTCCCGGTCGTTTTGATGTAACGATATTGTGTATAGTGTCTTATTATTATTATAAATAATAAGCGTTTAAAGTTAAATACCGGTAGTCGTTCTGCAGACGAGCGTCATTGATGCGAGTGGTGTATTATATTATTATTACAATATCTGCACGAGGAATCATTTTGTAATGCTTAATCGGTCTTATCAAAACTTAAAACATAATATTAAAAACATAAATAAGAAAATATTGTTTCGGTTCAATATTCCGAGTGTATTACGTATGAAAAAACGTTGAAAAAAAAAAATGTTGAACGTAAACAAATTGTTGCAAACATTATAGGATTTGCTTCTGCGATTACAATGACGCTGTGTTAATTCAATCATCGAGGTGAAAAAAAAAAAAAAAAACTTTAACAATAAGCTATTGAGTATTGTTTGAAAAAAAAAAAAATTAATAAAACAGACGTCATACGTAAATTCATTACAGCACGCTTATAATGTACCTACCGCGTAAAATGATCGAGAAAACGGAACTTAGTGGACCGAGTAAAGCACGCTGTATGTGTAGTATTTATCTGTTTATATTTTTATGCATATACCTACATCATTTGATTCAAACACCGGAACAATAACATAATATAGCATCATACGCGACGAATTCCTATTTTTCTTTTAAGTATATTATACATAAAACGTATCGTTTTTACGTCCGAATGCAATACCTATGATATTATAATACATAATTTTAATACCAGGAATGTGTATATTATTATATATACACGTTTTACGACGGGAAAGATACGTGTATGTTACCTATATGTTATTCGTTTACCCGCATGGCTACTAGCTAGTCCACGCCGCCTAATATTTTTCCGACATTTTTTCGGAGAGAGGCCTACTCGTTCGAATAAAAACTGTCGTTTTTTTATTCCGCTTTGACGGTTCCCGCCGAAAGACCCCCAACGAGCTCGCAGAACGAAATGCCCATCACGTGTATGCGTTATACCCGTACACGCGTATCATTATATACACGCATACCTCTCTAGGATACCAATGTATACCGTACGCGTCGCGATCATAATATACATAGGTACGCATATTATTATGTCTTATAAAATGTGTGTGTGTGTGTGTGTATAGAATTGTCGTTCTCTCTCACTCACACTCTCTCACTGTTTTCCGTCGTCGTCGTCGTCGTCGTCATCTCCGACTGGGCAGATTCACCGATTTTTATTTAAAAAACAAAAAAAATAAAATAAAATGTAAAAAAAAAAAAAAAATACAACGTACGTTCTCCTCTCGTCCATCCCATCCGACGGTTCTCTCGCCGACCGGTTGACCCACTGCCGGGGACGTCGTCGTTTTAATAATATTCTATATTATATACGCATTATCAGCAGCAGCGGGCAGAAGACACGCCGGCCGGCCGTGAGACACGCACACGCGCGGACGGGCGCTCGACTGGTTTCCGCGGGACATAATATTATAATACGTAGGTATTATATTATTATAGATGTATACACTATTATACGTACGTATGTATAATGTATATATATATATATGTTTATTTTGTTTTCGGCGTTCGGATTACCATAAGTGCATCGTGTACAAATCCGTGTGACAGAACAGATATTTTTTACCGTTTGTACCGAAAAAAAAAATAAATAAAATAAAACCGTCCGACGGCGTGTGTGTGCAGTGCGCTGGAGAAACGGTGAAGAAAAGAGCACGAGCATAACGCTCGTACGATGATATTGATGATGATCAAAATTGGTAAAAACAATACCGACGCTGCGAGACCAAGACCAAAACAAGACCAACATTGCAAGACTCTTGCAATTTTTTTCCCCAGAAAACATATTAGTGTACCTAGTTTTCTTTAAATAATAATTTATATAGAAAATAATAAGAAATTATTTTTATTGTTATTAAATTTGATCAGTATTCAAGAAACCGGAAAATTATTGAATTAAAGATTGGAATTAATATTACAAATTAACATAGTTGTTTCATACTAACAAATCAGTAAAATTATTTTATTTTCCCAAAATCGATAAAGACGTCGAAAATTGCTATTCTACTAATATAATAATTTTGTCCATAAAACACCTCTACTTCGATTCAAATATACCTACTAATAATTGCTGGAAATCATTACGAACTACGATAGGTATCATTTTAATTGTAAATACGTTTTTATTTTCCTTCGAAGTTTGTGTGATATTTCTGTATTAGACATTGTGTACCTAAACTAGTGTCCAATATAATATCTAGTATAGCATGTAGTCATTACTGATTACTGTTAAAAACTATTGTAGTCTGTTGGTAATACACTCACGTTTAACACGTATGCTTCAGCTTTTTCTTATCTTTACCTAATAAAACATATATTAATTACAAATATATATTAAAAGAAACATAAACATTTAGTATAGTGTACTAGTGAATAAAAGAAGAATACAATTTTAATTATAAATAATATATATCATCATAATAAAAAATATAATTATTAAGCAATTTAATATTTAGAGCAAATCATACATTTGTTTTTATTGTTATTATTTGCAGTTAAAGCGAACATTAAAAAAAAAAATATATATATAACAATTAATAATTAATTTTTTATAAACATTATAGGTAATGACTAATAAATAATAATTAGTAATAAAAATTAAATTGTTTGACTTGTTTTATATTAATATTTGAATTATTAATATATTATATTATATATTAGACCTAAGTTTCATTTTAAAGGTCGTTGCAAAAAACCCACACAGAGGTATTTAATTTTTTTTTTTATACACTTTGTGAAAATAGCAAGAATCTTATAAGAGTCTTGCGCAAGATCAAGACTAAGACCAAGACTGAGTCTGCAAGACCAAGACCATGATTTTGAAAATCTTGGTCTCGGTCTTGTTTTGATCGTCACTAGATGATATACTGTTTTGTGTTTATATACAATAAGTTATAACACCACGAGACGCTGTGCATACACACAAAATAATATTATATTTGAAGTGAGCACGAAAAAAAAAACAACAAAAAAAACAAGACGCGAGATTATTTGCTCAAAATTTTATTGGTTCCGGAAAACGATGAACAATTGTTGAATTGGACGCTGCAAACGAAGAGGATTTTCGACACACAATACGCGTTTATAACGTCATGTATAAAAATGAAATTGATAAAACGAAAATAACCACCTTTTGCTTTTTACCTCAACTATTGATTATAGACGATAGTTTTGAAAATTTAGGGCTGTAGCAGTAGCTCATAAGTGCAAAATATGATTCAAACGCCATCCAAAAGCTCAAAAATAATATTCCATAAGCGCTAATAAATTTTACAAAAATAAAGTGTATTTTAGAAGTTAGAAATAAGTTTATACTGTATATTATATTGTATAGTTATCTTAATGATTATCAACCTTCACCGTAATTCGTAACGATAAAACTAAATTTCAACTGAACTCGATCACTATTATATTTATGTATTTTTGAATAATAAAAATACTATATATTTTATTAAAATTAATAATTTTAAAATGAAACTTATAGTGTAACGGGTACAATATTTATTTTTTCGCTTTTATCCCTCTACTAGGGTGTAGAAGCGCAAAATTAATTTGCGCTTTTGGTCTTTCGAAAAAAGTAGATGATTGGTTCTTTTTGGTTTCACCGAAATTTAGATACACATGAAACGACATTTTGACGAGACGAGTAGTATATTTACAGTTATTAAACCGAGTTAAACTAAACATTACGTACTTACTGAGAGTAACACAGTGTTTAATAACGGTTTACGACATGATCACGAAACAATATCCAATATTTAAAACGGTTAAAATTTCTTATTATTTAAAAATACCTACTGCTTGTTAAACAATGTCAACATTTATATTTTATTTATTGATTTATACGAATAAACATAAAGCAATTATTGCAAATATGCTAAAGATTATGAATGTCAATATTTTACGATTGGTTTATTTATTTATTTGATATTTTTTTTTAAGAAATTAAAAAAAAAAATCATTGAAAATGATCAAAAAGCACTTAAATATACTATTTTAATCAATAGATACGTATTTTCATTTTTTAGAAATGAGTTGTAATGGAAGTAAAGTGACGTGTTATTGGAATGAAGTTGTACTGTAAGTAACGCGTTTCGTATAGTATCATTAGCATATTTTTGAATATTTTAAATTTCTATAAATAGCTTGAAATTAGTCTAAAATTTTTGAAAATTTAATTTAAAATAACGATTTAAATAATTGAAGGTAAATTCAAGTGACTTCGATAATGTTTTTTTTATTAGTATTTTATATGTGAATATACAATCAATCATTCATGAAAATGTATCGTATGTCTCTACACAATTTTTTTTAAATTTTATAAGGAACCTCTTATTATATTTTTAAAGATTTTTTTAAACTTATATTTAAAATGTATCGTGTCTAAGTAAAAAACCACACAGACACCATTTATAAATCCAATAAATTTATTGTTCAGTTCATTATCTAAAATGGCGGTAGAAAACATGTGAAATATATAAATAATTATAAACGTGACAAATGAATATAACGAAGGACAATTAAATTGTATAATATTATATTTAGGCAAGGTAAAAACATTGTATACGATTAAGCAAATCGCAATAATTATTGAGAAAACTAGTGACAAAATACAATCATAAATATTATTTTGAATTTCTGACGCTTTGCGATACTATAGGTACCCCATAGGTAACCTATATAGTATAATATAATATACTATGTTATTCTATTTAAGCTTAGTATTTGGACGTTTTGTTTATTTTAACTTGTTTACCTTATATAAGCGCATGCTACATACTACATACATCATAATATCTGTCAAAAACTAACAATTGTGCAACTATGCAAATGTAGACTGAAATTATTGTTGAAATCAAAAAAATTTTATTATAATATTGACTAAGAAACCGTTTTTATGTCTCGTTAGTTGTTTAATTATTATTGTATTTATTTAATTATTTGTTTTATTCCGGAGAATCATAGGTACTTATTTTTTTGCATATATTTTTGGGCTTATACTTCCGAGTTAGATACTGACTTTTGCTATCTCTCGCCCATTGCTATTTATAAATTATATCGGTTATATTATAATAAATACATTTGTATGAAATATACTCATTAAAAATAGTATTATGCCTAATAATCATGAAATAAAGAAACATTTGGTAACGTAATTAAAATTGTAAATGCGTATAAACATGTATATAAATTGACGTTTTTGAATCGTGTACAATATTAATAGTGTATTTTTTCGACCATTACAACATTATACGCAATAATAATATTTTATACATGATGGTTACGGATGCCTGTGCTGGTTCCCACTAATACATATTTTATTACATGCCCACTGGGAAGCGACTAGTACGAGATCCCTTTCGTTTACGATTAAATTTCGAGTACGTCAAAAGGCGATTCGTGTATGGCCGAGAGGCAATATTCGTGTAAAAAGTATTGACCTTTTTGACTTTGGAAGACTACTATATATTATATATGATATAGTATACGCGTCCTGATACAAAAATACACATGTTTTTTTAATGGAAAATTTAAAACTATTATCTCGACGCGTTCTAAATAATTTTTTTCTCGAAGATTTATACTGCCAACCACATTTTTTATTGATCATCACGCTATTGTCGATATTATTTATATAAATAATTACACAGGCGATATTTTGTGCGCGCACAAAAGAACAACAAGCAGGAGACACTATCTCTGCCGAAAACCCGTCAGCGATACATATTATATTAAGCTTAATGCTTACACATGCGTTTCCGTATGATGGGAAACAGTATCGTCGTTGTCGTGCACTGCACTTAGGCCATTGGTATGATATAATAATAATGTCGTATGGAAGGCGTACATAAAAATATTATAATGCGCGTAGGATTAATCGACGATGTACCTATCTGTCGCGCGCGTTTCGGTCTCGACTCGGCGAAACTGGTTAGGTCCACAAACGTATTTTTTTTTTTTTCGAACGTTTTCACGGGCGGACGTATATTATTTTCTCTCCCTCGCCGCGTCTCTTTTATTCTTTTAGTTTCGTTTCGTTTCGTTTCGTTTATTTTTTTTTTTTTTTTGTTCTTGAAATTTTACCGACTGTTTTACCGTTATACGCTACCGTACCACTACGGCGTACAATCCACTGCATTCGATGACAAAGTACAATCGTACTCGCACCCGCGACTTAAACTATACGTTTTATAGGTGCAGACATGGTTATATTATGGTTACATAATATTATGGACGTTGGACACGCATAGGGATTTATTGCGATTACCGCGTTCCATCACGAACTTGTGTTTGAGTTCTATTTAAATTTATCTATATGTCGCGGACCTACCACCTTATAATAATTATTACATTGTTCGACTGTTCATTCGTTCGTTCGTTTTTGTACCCTCCGTATTTTCTTGAACTCGACGAAATCAACAGACGTCAGACAGGTAATATACATTTACGACTCACAACAGTCGTTTCGGCAACGTCGTAATATCTGTATATAGGTACTTAATGTTTTAATAATAATATAATATTCATACGTGCAGATGTCAGACACAAAAGCACAAGTGAGATAAACGGCGATGAAGAATAGAATAATTATTAAATTGTACGCGTCCGTCGTTGTCAAATTACAATATACATAAACGTTTTAATTATATTTTCACAATCGATGTGCAATATATAACACACATATAATATATTATGTGTATATAATTATATTGAATAGTGTCCTTTAATTGTTATAGCTATTGTGAAAGTAATTAAACTGTGAGAGGTACTTAATACTACCAATATGGTAACGCCCAATGCCTAATAAGTTTAGTAAAATAAACAGCGTATACTATTAAACGTTTTCGTCCTCGTTTTTATACAACATCCTTCGCTTAAGCATATTACTTTTATTAAAGACCCTTACATAATCACACACTAGACCAGTATAATTTTGCGCTTTTACTTCATTCGAAAAACAAATATTTTTCTTGAAAATATCATATAGATATATTATGTAAATGTGAGTAAAATTATAGTCAACTTTCAAAGTGTAAGCAAACATATTTTTCACTCTTATAATATTTATATAATACTATAATGTAGTTTAAATATTGTATAAATACATTATACCTACGTTTATCTGTCAGCGGTTATTGCAGTTTGTTTTTGTGTTTGAAGTTTTAAACAATAGACATAATATTTCATAGGTAAACCTATAGAGGTCATTTACACAAAGTATTGAAGAACTTTTAATGCTATTAACACGTTTAGCCGATTTTTTTGATTTCAACAGTGTTGCAAATGTAGCACTTTCCTCGAGGCCAATTTAATTGGATCTCAATAAACACGAACGATATAACGTTGTCGAAATACAGAATTGCAAAAATAACGTGAAATAATTTCGGGTCGCCTACATACAACAGACTTAGGTATACCAACTGATAATAATCGATATGGGGACATACAGATAATGCTCGTTAAAAATACACAGATCAGTGGGTTGGGTGTCAATTCGCATCTTTACTTACGCTCTTCTAAAATACGCATCACGATTGTGTTATTCTGTAAGGTCCTTTTTTTAGGTTATACTGTACTGGAAATTTTTTTTTTTTTATTATAGGAGAATATAATTTGAAATAGATCTTTTACAATTAGATCAGTTTTAAAATACTCTTTATTGTTACTAGAGCCTGCGGGCTGCAGAATATAATACAATTTTTTTTTAAAAAGCAGACGATTTAGGAAGTTTTTAAATTATATTTAATGAATGATTAAAAACTCGTACACGTACTTTTAACTGTCAATCACATCATTACAGAATGTCAAAAATACAACCAGTATCGAAATCAATACCACATCTCCGAACAAATCTGTCAAGCACTAGAACCACACCCACAGGACGTAAAAAACTTAATTTTATTCTTAAAAAAAAAAAAACAGAATTGTACAATTTAATTTAATGTAAACATGTAAATACTAAAATACTAACAATGTAACCAAAAAAATTCTTTTACTAATGGCCTAGTTGTCGATGTATATTTTAGATCGATAAAGAAAAAAAAAACCTCGTACATAAATCTGAATTACTCGTTTCGTATTATAATAAGTATATATTTAGTTTGATAATGACAAAAATGTTCATAATTCCAACAGAACTTTATAATTTACTACCAAGCCTATTAATTATTTTAAATCCAATATTTCAACGAGTACTTACATTGTATTATACATTGTACATATTTTATATTATTGTACATATTATCAATACATTTTTGCATAGCAAGTTAAATGACGTAAATAAAGTAATAAAGAAAGCATAAGAGCAAATTTGTTTGAATAAAAAAAACTAACAGCATACTCAACCGTAACATCGGTTAGGCCTTACCCGATAATGTATAACTAACTACTAAGTCTCTACTATACTTCTGCAATCAGAGTACACGATTTTCTTAAAGAAATAAAAACTATAGTATACGTTTTGTATTAAGTTCACAATAATTTATTATATTGGTACAATATACCTATTATATAATAGTATATTTATTATTGTAAAATGATTTCAAGTGTAAATTATTACAATGTACGAGTATATTTTACCGAAATTCAATTATTTCGTACATTGTACATTATAATATTTAATAGCGTGCCAATATTGTTTGTTAAATCGTATAAAAGTAATTTGCTACTATACTTACATTATCATATATATATAGAGAGAGAAAATAAAAACAATAAATACGAGTATGTTAATACCTGCGTAAATACATATGCAAACTTTTAGACTATGCAAAATTATGCTAAGCGATTCTAGTTGAATGAAATGTAAAATATATTACTATATGTGCCTAACCAAATTTATTAAATTTAAATTTTTCAGGTTTAGATGATTATTGATTAATATAACGAATAGTTTTATGGTATTCATAGTTAAAATTGTAATTTAATAGTTGTCTTTTTAAAAGAATTTTTAAGTTATTCGATAAAATAGATACTAAACGAACAATTAATGTGAAAAAATCATTAAAAAAGTGATTTGAATTAACCTATTAAATACTTTTCTCCCGTATTCGTACGTATTACTTGGACACGAACAACACAGAAAAGAAATCATTGTTAGTAAACGGAATATATATTCTAATTTTTAATAGGTATTCCTTTGCTTATGTGTTCGTTTGGTTCGTTCAGGAAAAATATAATGTGTAATCAGACATTCCTCGACTGATTTAAATTTGTAGTTAGTACAAATCTATATAAATTATAGATGTAGTTATTGAACGTTCAGATTATGAACTTCTCAAGAGATATTAGTCGATCAAAAAATAAATTACTGTGTTCGAACAACTGAAATTAAATCGAGGGCAGAATTAAAACGGTTTTTTTTCTTTCACCGTATTCCGTTGCGGAATTAAAAACAAATAAATAATAGATATCGTTGAGCTTTGCACCTGCAGGTATGTAATATATAATATTGTTATAATAATTCACACTCGTTTGAATACTATATATAATAATAGAATATAATAATGTACGATTACAATTAATCGTCTATTTTATTACTCGAGTTAAGTTCCTCACAGATAAATCCTGCTTACACGTATACTTTGCAACTGGTTATAATATGCACTACATTCGATAATCCGGATTATCTTCCGCATGAAAAATGACCAGTCAAAAAGATACAACGTACATACGCCACTGGCAAAGTATAAAATATTATAAATTATAATAAATCATGATATTCCGCGGTAAATGAGTAGAGATATCTACGCATATAACTCATGAGCTAATCAAGTAAGTCTGTAAGTATAAGTAACGAGCAACTATGTGCAATAGTCGTGTAACGAATGTTCTTTGTAGGCACCTTCGCCGAAATTTATGAATTCGTGTAAACTTTTACTATAAACTTTTGCATAATTTATGTGTACAGATTGTGTGGAATAATAATATTATAATGCTAATCGTTTGAAATCGTTAAAGGTATTAGTATTGATAGTATACATTAATACGTGCTCGATTATAAGTAGTTTTGATGGGCGGAGATAGAGAAATATATTTTCATCTTCGAATCATTTGTATTTTTTTACGATTCTATAACTGCAGCGGCTGCAGCACACCAATACAACACTCAATGTAAGGACGTTAAACTGAAATGTTTTATTATATCAAGTATGATTCTTAAGCGTTAAAATATTGAGTATATACATCTCAAATATTTTATGTTTAAAAATCAAAATAACACATTATTTGTGATATTATAATTATGATAGGTAATATAAAACATAAATAATAGTATTTATTATACCAGATTATTTGATGTGAAATAAAATCTGATTGTCACTTATTCATTATCACGAATCCTTTGAAGATACATAATATTATAGTTAATTTGTACAAAAATTATCTTCTAAATATTATGAAATAACGGATCGACCCTACTGGTGTTTCCGAATTACGTGCGAAAATCATTATTTATAGGTCGAGTAGCGTGCATAGTTTTTTCGCGACAGAGCCGAGTTGCGTGTAAAAAAATCGACTGACTGATCAAGTTAGTTCGGCCAGATTTCAAAAGATTGATCGAAAATATAGTATAAATTCAATAAAAAATTCACTTAACTATACAATACATATATTGTAAACAAATAAATAGATTATCTTGTTCAAATTATAGTGAATAATTGTCTGTGTAAAAATATTATTTTTTTTTTTTTACATTTTAAATATGTGTTGTTTAATTATTTAAATGTTTATAATATAATAAAACGAATAGACGTTTCATGTATACATTGTATACGATTAAAAGTCATTAGTTTTTTTTTTTTTTTTATGTCAGTCATCACCTTTTGAGACATCTGTAAATATAAAAAAATATGCAATATAAATTCAATAAATCACAGTGAAAAAATTGTTGTGTGCTATTATACGGATTTTGATCAAAAATTAAAAAATATTATGTTGAAAAATCATAGTACTTAAAAAATTTATTAAAAAAACAGTTAAAAAAATTGGGAATGCAGTACTCAAAGTGAATAAATCAAAAATATTGAATTCAGTTAAAAATAAAAATTGCTTACACAAAAAAGTCAAAGAAAACATAAATTAAAATGACAAGTTTTTGTAAGCCAACTTTTCTATAAACTCCAAACGGATTATAATTTTATCTTCATACTGTCACATAATTTCTCTGATATAATCTTCTTTTTTTTCCCACAACTTTACGTCGTCTTTGTGTCTGATTTGAGTTACGTATTTTGATGTAAATCAGTTTTTACACATTTTTCAAAACTTCTAAAAATTGCAAAATGTTTGGATACAAAAAGTAAAACATAATATTGAGTTTCGATCGAAACAGTTTACAAGCATTAATAGTACGCATTAAACTGGAGTTTGAAAACTCAGTCCATAATGACGGCGGAAATGTACAGATTTGGTAAAATATATTTTTTTCAAAAAAGTTACAAAACTATGTAATAATGTTAATTATTTGGTTTCATATAATACATGAGATCCTCAAAAAACATTTTTGAACTTTTTCAGGTTTTAAAAAAGATAATCCAAAAAACAATTTAAGCATTTGCTATTATTTCTAAATTAATTTTCAAATATTTACTTGGGCCAATTGATTGCATTTTTCTCCACATAGTTTGACTCAAGTGAAAACAACAGCTATTACGTACCTACTATTTCAGAGCTATAAACTCCGAAATTTCCGGGTTTATAGCTTGTCCATAATCAGCGTACATTTTATGTGGTGTAAAAGTCAAATTAAGTTCACTCATTTTATTCATTAAATCGGAAAATATATTTCTGTAGTTTTGCCTGTAAATAATAATAATACTAGCGAAGAATAATACTTGCAGTTTTAGTTCTATTAATTAATAATAATTGATAAAATAGTTTAGGATGACTTTTAAATGTACCATCAACATAATATAAAACTACGTCATATTTGGTTAAACATATCAAGTAGTTTGAATTGAAAACGCTAATATATTTTTTTCTGAATTACTTATAAACGAAAATATTTTATCTCGATTTGTTTTAATTTCATCCAAAATTTGTTAAATACTTAGCCAATTTTTGAATCATACTTGAACGTGCCTGTGAATATTTTTCTTATGCGTATGGGTGTTTTTAGTAGTAAAACTATTAATATCCCCATTCACGTAATTCTCGTTGTAAAATCTTACACGATTTTTCACACGGATCGTTCAGAGTTTTACGTTTTTATTTATTGCTTACTTTTTGTCGACTTAAATATTTACATCACCTTTTTTATGGTTAGGAATCGAAACACTAAAAAAAAAATTCCTATTTTCATTTAATTTAAAATACGGTTTACAAATTCGTTTTGTGCTTGCCCGTTTTTGAATATTGTCAATAAAAAAATTATTGAAATAAAATTTATAACCATGAATTATATATAATTTTAATTGTTTTCACTGTACATTACACAAACTTCCATTTTTATCGTTTGTGGTTTAACCGTTCTGGATGTTAACTGACAGCTGAAAATCACAAATAATTCAATGTTCTATAGACATTCTATGTAGGTACATATTACCATGTTATAGTAATTATTCTCATATTTAATAGTCATTTACTAATCTAGTCCTATTCTCCAAATAAAACCCAAGATACAGTATATTGAGTTATTTAGTAGATATATAGGGTATAACTAGTTGTATTTATAATAGTACTTTGAAGGCATACGTTCAAATCGACGAAAACCGGTCATTTGCTTAAACCTTTACGCACGCAATTCGAGCTTGTCCCGAAAAATAATCGTACACACCTCCGTTTTGTCGCAAAAAAAAAAAAAAAAATCGCACATGCAATTCGGTTGTTGACCAAAATTGCTGATTTTTTTGGCACGCAATTCGGATGCACCCAACCGTGCACATTAACGTTATTGGACCATTCTTGAGCACAACCACGTTTTTAATTTAGATACATTTTAATAGGCATGATATAGGCATACAATTTCATCGATTTAAATGTAATACTTGGTGTACGTACGTATTTAAAAAAAAAAATAGTGAAAATTATATATATTTATTTTACAAAAACGAGTAAATGAGTAAACTTTCATAACTAAATAAGTACGGTTTTTAATTAATTTAGACATTAAAATGGAAAATACCGTTATTTATAATGCAAAAAAAAAATCTAAAAATATTAATATAAAAACAAATTTTCCTCAATATCACGCATATTTATTATAATTTACAATTAAAAGGTGTACGCCGCATTGTCGTGTTCAAAAACCGTTTAATTATAATAATAAGGAAATTCAAGCATTGGACTCACTCGTTTCTGTACCTACTAAATCTCTAAGCACCGTCTGAATCAATAAAGCGTTGAAAAACACAAATCTCATTAAAATTTAGAAGTCTGTTAGCTTAAACCCATTGTTGATCAAATAACCAGGATGACTCGCATTCGTGGAACTCTGCTGTGACTCCGTGTTATATAATACGATTCCGCATCGTGTACCTATCTTAATTAATATGGAACCAAATGGTTTAAACAGAGAGAATTAATATTATTTGTAAGGGAATCTATAATATTCTCCAAAATTGTTTGTTCCGCAACTCATGAATATATTGAATGTTCAAACACTATCAGACGATAAGTTTCAATAATTAAGATGGGTTCAACGCGATTTAATGCTCTAAGAAGTGGTTTAAAAAGTGACCTATAATAATACTATTATAAAGAAATTACCTGTTATATTTTTCAGTACTGAAGAATTGCACTTGCATTCTATAAATAAAAAAAAAAAAAAGTTTTTACTTTAACTCGAATAAGTAATGAGTAAAGTCGTCAGTCGATCTTTATTTAAAACTAAAATAATTTCAAAAACAATCTTTAACACTATTAAGTAACAAATTCCATACATTGCATACAAACACACTATTAAGTCATTGTATATTTAATATGAAGGAACATAAAACAATAACGATTTCAATTTCGTTTTAAGTTCAAAAAAAAAAAAAAAACTAATTCGAAATACATTATTTCTCTTGATAACAATAATAATAATAATAATAATAAAGTCATATTTCAGAAATGTTTCTTATTTACACAAAGAACCTGTTCTTTTGAACTTGTTTTTTTTCGAGCAATATGTTATATAGGTATTAGATATTATTTTAATTGTTTTTTTTTTTTTTTTGTGCCGAGTATAATTTTTACTATCTATATTTAATTTCCAACGTCGTCACGTGTTTTTCTATTCGTGAATGTCTTAAAGTTACTGCGTACGTATAGTTTAGGCATCGAAACAAATCAAAGCGCATTGATATAATATAAAAATAGAAACTGTACTTGACAGTGGACAGATGAAAGTCTAACGATGAGTGTATTAAAAATTTGAAATTCTTGTTTCCTAATGATCTCCCAGCGTACCCGCTATGAATCGCCAAGCGTATTCGACGGTACAGGTGTAGCTATCTAATGTAGTTTAGTTTAAACACGTTTGAATGAAATAAATCATTTTCAAAATGTATGTAAAGACCATCATCAGTTAGCCGACCATCCAACAATTGCCGTTTTATCATTTAACAATTTAATAATAAATAATTAATTAGTCTTTACAGTTTATTTTCACTAAACTTAATTGAAACACGCCCGTTACTATATATTATTATTGTATTAACACCCGACGGACGTTCGTGTAGGAAAATAATCTTTGGCCGACTTCTCTCGTTTGTATTTTTGAAACCACTGCCTATACCTATCTTTTATCCAGGTGTGTTTACCATTTTCATTACATACTAATCGTTTTACTGCGATATTGTCTATTAGAATATGTTTTCGTTGAACAACCGTTTTGCGCCGTTTCATTACTCTCTAGTTTCTATATTATATTATTTATTTTGATAAACGTGTATATATGGTATAACGAGAAATGCTATTGCTTCGAATGCAACACACAAGTACACACATTTTTTATAAACACAACCTACGACACTTATATTGTGTTATTATTTATAATCAAACTATGCCGTTGATTTCAAACGTATTGTATTATAATTATTTATATTTTATTGATTGCGCAGTATACGAGTATAGTAAATTCATCGTTGTACAACAAAAATATCATCTAGTTCGAATCAAGGGTTATTGAAATAACAACGATAACCTATGATATGGATAATAGGAAAATAGCCCCCACTCCATTCGTATAAAAAAGAGACCTATTAAGTCGATATTATATTACTATACATCTGTTCATATATTAACATGTATACCTATACAACGACGACAGATATTAATTGTTGTCATTATATTATATTATAGCGTTAACTTTTATCGCTCATATTTTTTTAATCATTTCAATAAAATTAATTTAATGTTTTAATGTACTCATGCTCGAAAAAGGGTGTATAAACGCGCGCGATCGTGTTTCATTTATTTGAAAGAGGGTCAAGACTCAAGAGGGACCTTTTTAGTAGTTTAACGCCATCCGGGGTCTACATCATAAAGTCGCTGTTGTGAAGTTTTCAATACCCCGCGGGCTGTGCAGCGTGATGAAAAACAAAAACAATTATAACACGTAAATATTGTTATAGGTTTATAATAAAACAATGTAATTTTCAAACGCGATCGTGGAAATAAAGTTTATCACAATAAAGACGCCGAAATTTACAATAATAATATTATGTTTCCTCCGCTGTGTGGGACAAATTTTAGTTGATAATAGAGAGCCGGAAATATGGTTATTCTGTTTCTACAACAATGTCGTTATATTATAAAAAATCCGTTACGTATTATCGAATTCCATCATATTGTTCGCAAACATCTAAGCTTTACAAGTTGGTATGCATTTAACAACAAATTAAGTGTTATAAAATAAAACAAAGTTTAAGTTAAATTACATATAGCAATAGGACACAGCCCTTGATGAAAACCTTTTTTTATTATTTAGCTATGATATTATAAAAATCTCGTTTTATTATTTTTATTATTTATGAACCCCTCGAAAGATATTAACAATGTCTACCTGATGCTGCCGACACTGAATAATCATTAAATATCTTCCAGCATTATACCGTTAGTGGATATTATGGACGTATTGCAAACGAAACATGCTTATACACAGTATACACTATACTCGTACGCATTATACATTAAGTGTTACATAAATAGAATGATTTTTTTATAAGACGGGACACAGCTCGCACTGTAGTAAGTTTTTGTAGTTGATTTGAACTTTTTATTTTCAACCGCTCTTTCAAAACCCTAAGTAAATTTTTTTTTTTACTTATTTTTGTATCGTGACGAGTCTTCAGATTTATTACACATTACCCATTTACTATTTTCAACGCGGTATAGACATAACCGTGACGGTGAGGCAATATATGGATATAAAGGTAAATCATACACAAATTTGCTAAACACAGCTTTTATTTTAATGCTTGTTGAAAATTGAACTTTTCATAAAAATACGGGTTTTCGTTTGAGAAAAAAGCTAAAAACTCGCAAAGGGTTAAAATATTAAAAAAAAAAAAAAAAAAATGAGATAAATTTTCATACTTTGATGTGAACACCAAAAACGATCGAGACGACTGTGAGGCGATAATTTTATTCATTAGTATCTACCTACCTATATAGTGCATTCCGCGATTGAAAATATCGTTCTGTTCGTTGTTTATGAATCGTATATTATACGAGTATACAAGTATATTGCACCGGCGAAGGCGCGTCGCTGTCCTCTTGCAGCGTACCGCTGCGGCGTACAATATCCGCTCGTATGGTTGATTTTTATTACACATATATCATGTAATGACGTAATATTATTGTTGTGATCGTCGTTATTCGTGCGTCGGACTGTACGTATATTAACCGTGAGTAGGGTATAACAGTCGCGATTTTGGCGTTACGCCGTCAAATCACACGAAGATGTTTAAGTCGGAAGAAAGCGGCGGCGTAGGTGCCCACAGTATACCTATACCTACGTATTGTTACACGCCCGATGTGCAGCAATGACGCGCAGTCACAAAACTTTACTAGCATAGCATAATTACTACACATACAGGTTTGCGAGTACCTATATCGTATACGACACGCTTCCGACACGGCTATATTATGAAGCGTTTTTATTTTATTCTACCGTACCGATAATGACGATCGGCGGCGTGATGTATGGTGCCTACATAATGTATTTACCGTCATAACGCATATATACATATACTCGTATATACGAATCCGCGTGAATTAAGAATCGGAAATACAATAATATAATAACGGACATTGCGTATTATGGCGCGGCGTTAATGGACCGAGAGACGTATCCGCGGTACCTCGCGTATGCGTATATATATATATATGTATATATACATATAATATATTATATTCGTACAGGTACACATATTATATTGTGTGCGTTATATACTAGATAATATTATGATACACATGTATATATACACATAACGTACGCGGTGGCGGCGATGCTGCAGTGGCGGCGGTCGACGGAGACCCGTAATGAATAATATCACGAAATGGATTGGGATTAGAGTCAAACGCGAGTTCAGTTCCCATGGGCCACACGGCGCAGTGCTTTATAACGTGTAATAATATATTATAATAGTATAGGAGCTGGCATGTAACGCACAATACACGCGTAAAATAATTATACATGTGTATATATATAATATATATATACACAAAAAAATATTAATACGTGGCTCGCGAACGGGCTATGGCATCAGGTACCCGAAAAGCGGCTAGTCATCGTGTGCAATGTGCATCGGTGGTATACATAACATCGTATACAGATAATATATATATATATATATATATATATAGATATACATATACCTATCTAATAATATCGTAGGTCGCGCAATATCATCTCTTCGCACCATATAACACACACGCGCGCGCGCGCACACACACACACTTACATAAAATGTGCAGTGTGATACCCCGCCGCAGCCCATTGATTTATGATCCGGTCGGCGGCGTACGGGAAACATAATAACACGCCGCCGCGTACAGTACGATATATATATATATATATATATATACAAATACAATACAGTATAAGTGTAAAATATAATAATATTATATAAATATAATAACATATATGCACATAGGTATAACGTGTAAATTTATTTATTAGTCGTAAGGTGCCTGTGGAGAAATGATAAAAGGAAAATAGCAGCCAGCCCGAAAAGACCTAAATTTTTTTTTTTATTTTCGAATCGTTCACGACTTTGCCTCTTTCTGCTTGCCAGGATATACACAATAGGTAGGTACACCTTGCCGATCCGGTTCCCGCGCGATACAGACCTATAATGGGTGCTTTCTGCGATCGCGCACGACGACCTCCACCGCGGCGCCGTGCAGCGGTCCACGTACGCGCGTAGGTTTTATAATATCGTAACTTCGTACGCAATATTACAATATACAGTTAAATGTTATACACACACACACATACACATATTAATATATATATATATATCGATTATATATCGGCGCGGATAAAGATTTTTAGTCTCTTAGGTGTTGTACGCGTGTCCGCCCGACGCAGCAGCGGAATACACGCGTAGGTACCTACCACACGTGTGACTTACCGCCTGTACGTGACTACCAAGCAATGTAATAATATAACGCGCCGCACGACCGTCATCGCGGTTGCGGTTAGTTCGCACGCGGGTTACGCCGGCGATCGACGCGGCGCTGCTCTTCTCTCGCTCACCCTCCCAATCGCTCCTTGCCACTACGCAGATAGCTGGTATATTTTACGTATACTAATATTAATAATAATGATAATAATAATAATAATAATAATAATATTGTATATATGCGGTGTAAGTCGCACTCGCAATATAATTGCAAACGCACACGAGACGTGTATTTTATATTATATCACGTTATTTAGTTATTATTATAATACGCCATGTACCTATGTAGTATTGTAACGAATGTAAGTATATATATATACGTATGTATGGTTAATATACTATTTGTGTGCGTATCCCACAGAGATGTACCTACGCCGTCGATTTGACACGGCGAAACTACCGAAGCGCCAGTAAATTAATAATAATATGCGCGTACACATTATTATAAGTATACTTATGTAGGAATAATAATAATTATAATATTTTATCGCGGGCCATTTTCGCCAAAAGTCTGAAGTTTTTAGGAGAGTGGGGGAATTGTAATTATTACGATGCGCACACAAAACAAATTCACTATAATTTAGTGATAAATTTACTATTATATATTGTGTATAGATTATTCCAAAACGACGAAACTCGTAATGTATATAGAATCTTTGTATAAATTGCAGATTTTGTAAGAGATGTTTTTGACATTTTTATTTTTATTTTTAATACTAAATTTAAATTTTAAAATAAGTTAACAATGATTACGTCACTTTTTATATTACGTATACAATTATGATACATTTTTTTTTTTATTGTATACGATATGTATTAAAAGTGGATTCAATACTTAATAAAAAAGTAATGTTAAACATTTCTGCTTATTCGCTGCAGTTAAGTCTCGCGTTCGGTACTATATTAAATGATTTGGTTATAAAGAACTGTTTATTAAAAATTATTTTTGAAACATCAACATCAGTATTGATACTTGATATTTTTACTATGAAATTATTAAAATTATTAATTAAAAAAAAAAAAAGAAAAAAAAATGATTCACTTTATTATTAAGTAATAATTAAAAATAGTAGAGTTTTTCGAAGAAGTAGAACTGACACAATAATGCTTAAAAATAATGAAACTATAATTTTTTTTTTTTTTTTTTAATACAACAAATATTGTACGATTAAAAATTTTAGTATAAAATACAAAATGTAAGAAACGTATGCATGGTGTAAAATGGATCTTCTTAAATTTATTACTATGCATGTCTATAGTACATATTATTTTAGTATCTACTTATATGGGTATTGATGATTGTTATAAACGATAATTTCGTTACTCAGTATACAAATATTTACTTAACTATCCTCTCTCCAAAAACCACCCAAAAACCTGGTTTTATAGTCTTGATTTCCGTAGGAATTGCATAACCTCCTTAGTTTAAAGTTTAAACAATCCACAACAACCCGAGTCATCCCTTATTTCATCTTATTCGATTTCAAAAGTAGTTTACGTTGCTATAATAAACATTATACATAATAAATTACGTATTGTATATAGTGGTTATAATTTATATTATTTTTATCCTAAGCATATCTATAATCACAACACTAACACTAAACGAAGAACTCGTTTGCCATATAAATTACACAGCTTTATCGTAACAAACGACACTTGGGAGGAAGTTTTTCAAAAAATTCAGACTGATATTAAATATTTTATATATATTATGTTATTAAATATATTTGTGGCTATAAAAAAATAATTTATTTTTAAATACAGAAAACATTTATTTTACCACATTATCTAATCAACAAAGATTTTCTAAATAAATTATTGACCACATAATATTATTACAATTATTAATTGTACAACCTAAAACTAATGCTCTCAGTATAATAAATTAAAAATTTATTGTATAGTCAAATATTTAGGTTATGAAGTATCAAAGAATAATCTAAGATGGACAGAGTTTATAAATGTATTATCTACAAAATAAGAAACAACTTAGATTGATATTAAGCAAAAACCAAAATAAAACAGTTTACAAGGCACTACAGTAAAATAAACATTGATTTAGGGTATAATTGGATTGAGTACAGTAAATAAAATTAATCTTAATAAATTATAAATTACACAAAATAATATCCTAAGAATAATTTTTAATAAAATCTGCGGCTATCATATTAAAAACATTTAGGAGAAATTAAATAATCTAATAATAAACAAACTTTTATAAAAAACAGCAGTTACTTTCTTAGTGAAAAAATAACTTATTTAAACCCATTTCCTATATTTTTTCATCAGAATAAGCTAATTGAAAAATATTATTAACATTCAATCTCATTTTCTGCGTATTAATCCAAGTACTTATACATATATAATAACTTATTTTATGAATTATGCGATTATCAAATTAAATTATATATTCAAAATAAATTTACCAAATTGGCTCCTACGACAAGCTTGTTAATTGTTTACACGATCTTATTATAAATCTTATGATTTAATTTTTATCAAAAATATGTTTAGCCTTTTTGTATTTTCAAGTTTTAAACATTTTGAGTATAGTCTTTAAATTAAATTGACGAATGCATAACTAAATCCTGTAATTACTATAGTCAAGACTTGTGCGCCCATGCATACGAGCTTTCTCAGTAGAGCCGATTATACTATGTAATATTTGGTAAATTAATAACAATACCTAATCCCCGACCCGTTTAATGTTTAATAATTCATACGACGTGATAAGTAATAATTTTTCTGCACACGACTCCGTAACGACCTAGTAACCTGTAACATCTCTCATTTCTTATTTAACTGCCCACCGTTTTACAATACGATTATAGGTACTCAACAAAATTTGTTATTGTGATCGGATTCGATGTGGAAGTATAAGTAAAATTCAATGTTAATTACGAAATCAAATCTACGAGTTTCGATCGCGTGGTTTTATTACACAGTAGTTGCGATGAATAGAATACCTCTTATGTATTATACAGATTGTCTCGACGTGTTTTTTTTTGTGTCAATGATAATCACAGCTGTACTACAAACATCTACTCATCATCCTTATAACATGGCCTCCTTAAATTTAAATATCAAAAAATTGGTTGAATATTTTATGGAATTTCATGTTTACTCTGTATTAATAATTAAGTCATTTATACTATGTTCATACGAGTATAATTAATTTGTTATCAAATATTTTTAAGTAGCAAAATATATTCGCGTACATTTTAGTATTTTATGAATTTACTTTATTGTTTTACGTCCGAGTAAAAAAATATACATGTATATGTTATTATGTATTTAAAATTAAAATTAAAACAAATAAATATTTTAAACATTTTCAAAAACATATTTATTAGGAAACGATTTGTTGATAAAGACAGTTGATACTCAAAGACACTAGGACATCTCAGTTGTGTACTGAGTTTTATTAATTCTAGAAATATTACGATCTTATAGAATCCTTTGAAATAAAACAAAAGTGTAGAAACTTCTTGGAACTTAACAGCATTTTTAATATCAAAACAATTTTCGTGTGCCGTCGCAGCACTTAGATAGGCACACTAGGCAGTACAAAGTCACCACAATCGGCAGTTCAAACGTAATACTTTATCCAATATGATTATTTCACTAGGTACTAAATGAAAACATAATAATATGAATTCGTCGCTCTCGGCCGGTCGCGCGCCTATTGAAACTATACATATTGGATAAAACTCAAGACCGTTCTAGATTTCTGCAATAGCTAATTACGACTATATGACGTGTATTCATTGGGTTTGTTTGCGGTTTATCATTTTATCGAAAAGATCGTGCGAAATAAAAGGTATTCCAATTTAACGGTTATACATTTCAGTAGCAGTTTGCGACGCTATAATAAATATTTATACGTTTATAGATTATATTATAGTGGTTATAATATGGTTTTTTATCCTCAAAGTAGGTACCTAATCCTCGACCCATTTAGCTTTTCTCGGTCCTCTGCAACGTGATAAGTAATAATTTAAAAGTATGCGGGAAATAATTTAATTAAAACCGCTTGAGTTATCGAACTGTTATTAAAGAATAGGAAGATCGACAAAAACATAATAAATTGAATAAACTATTTATTTTTTTATAAAAATAAAAATCATAAACGAACTTTGCAGTACTCGTGTATATAGTCACAGGAAATGTATATAATTTATTAATTTAAATATAAATTACTTTCGACTGTAATAAGATATGTAATATATTTATTATTTTACACCTCGTAGAGTAACATGATTTATAAAATTGTTATTACTTACATTTAATAAATAAATATATATTTTTTAATACTATTGATTTTTTACTAAGTTCGTTTATTTATCATCGCTCATTACGAACACAGCCGGTTTAAGAGCTTCTATAAATTACAATATATGATTGTTGCTAGAATTGCGTTTTAAAGTAAAGTATACGTATAGGTGTATATTATTAATATCATCTTCATGAACTAAATACCATAATCCATGTCACGAAAATATAAATTCATGTTTTAGTGTTTTCACGAATAGGAAACCAATTAGAAACCCTCCTAAAAAAAAAACAAAAAACGGTAGGTATAACGCAAAAAAAAAAAATAAATAGTTATTTTGATTTTAGGTACCCACCTATTTAATTTTAAAACGTTCATACAAAAATAGACATGCTATGTGTACTAAATAAAAAATTTAAAAAAACGGATCACTACTGTTTTAAATTATAAATTATAATAATATAAGAGTGCAATCAATCATGATTGTGTTATTCGTGAGTGGTGAGTTGAATTATTAATAGAATATTATAATATTATAAAATAAATATGACATTGGTACAATGCATAATGTCTATACTCAAAGTATATGTACATCATTATTTGCTTTGATATTATATTAATACATTCCGGATTTTCCTGCTCATAAATTTAAACAGGCTATGTCAAAGATTGTGTAAAACATACGTCAAAAAATATTTAATGTAGGCATCATCGAATTAAACGATTTCAAAGTAAATATCATTTCGTCTGTGGAAGTGAAATTCGGTATAGACTTGGAAATTCTATCGGGGTTAAACAGCGAAAAGAAAACTAATTTGATAATATTATCCATCAATGTTTATGCAAATTCTTAGTTCGTCGCATAACACTCGATTACACATACACTGTTACGATATTCAAAATTTTAGGTACCTACAATACGAATATAAGAAACGACATTGCTCCTATACGCATATATACACGTAGACGTAGACGTACAAATTCGACGTTCACGGCCCGGATGTTTCAAACCGGAAATTTCGTTAAAATCTTACCGTTAAAATATAATATATTATAATTATAGCGAGTAAAACAAGTTTATGTCGTATATTATAATAATTCCAACGCGACAATCGAGTCTTCTTCTTTCTTCGAACTGTAAGTTGGATATAGGTAAATTAGAACCGACGCATGCGAACGTATCGGATGACAGATTCATGTATTAATAAATAATGTTAAATATTGTGAAGAAGTGTATAACATGTGAGTATGTGATTATTTGAATCACTCAATCGCCTATACGTCTTATTTACACACTAGTTTATACGTTAAATAAAATTCAAATATACCGATAACAGTTTGTGTTTTCGATAGTTAGCTGACTCCTGGAAAAGTAACTGGGAAATTGGGAACAATATGACGTATGCAGTGTACATGTTACGAGCAAGATCTGTTTGAAAATTCGAATACGTATTAACTTTCAAGTGTTACGCCTGGAAAATTTTAAGTAGACATACACATACCGCGAACTAAATATGAATCCAAACGACGAATTTCAGCCGATAAGTTTATTAATTATTAGCAAACAGCAAAATGGAGTTATTATTTATTAGTAGGTCTTAGATTTCGTAGATTCAATTTAAAAATATATTTTACTACTCTAATATACTTTTACGATAAGTAAACACAAATAAATGCAATTTTTTTTTTTTTAATTAAAATTATATCAGTCTACCGTGATAATCGCACAGTAATAAATTTTAAAAGCTATGATAAAAAAAAAAAAAAATCATGAAAAATCCTTATACTCGTTATTGGGTGTTTGCTTAAAACCATTTTTTCACATAAAATGATACATCAACGGATTTAAATTTAACACATTCATTGCGGTGACCCACTCGACAATTACTCTACAGCAAAAGCGGTCGGTACACACTTATCCACATTATTATAAAAAAAGAAACTGTCGTACGCCTAATTTCTGCGAATGAAAGTCATGTGAGATATTGGGTGTTTGCTTAAAACCATTTTTCGCATAAAATGATACATCAACGGATTTAAATTTAACACATTCATTGCGATGACCCACTCGACAATTACTGTACAGAAAAAAGCGGCCGGTACGCACTTATCCACATTATTCTAAAAAAGGAACTGTCGTACGCCTAATTTCTGCGGATGAAAGTCATGTGAGATGTAACTTGTTAACTAAAAAAGAGTGATAATGAACAGTTATAGCGGGTTTATATTATAATAAGACTACGCATGATAATATAATAATAGCAATATGGTAAATGAATAAATTACTAATAATATTCCAGCGTGCCCCAAGGTTGAGGAAACGGTTGGCTAGCACCCAATAAAATTAATGTGTCGAGTTGTCATTAGAGAGTGCACGAGGGACTTGACTATAAATACAATACCTATACCGTTTTGATTGTACACGAATACAGCCCTTCTTTGACGTTTTTATTTTACTTTTCATTATAAAAAAAGAGGGTGCTTCCCTTTCATTATTACTTGCTTTTATTGTGTTCCGTTGTTATGATTTATCTGCAGTGTTCGACAGAAAATATCAAGTTACTTGATTCTTTTAAGGGTGTCACGTGTAAAATTATGTCACTGCTCTTGTTATATATATATAGCATAGAATTTCCAGGAAATCCTAATAGTCTTAGTCCATAAAGAATATTATAATAGACTACTATGATTTATGCAGTTTCTAAATGTTTTCCATGCAAAATAACGTATTAAAATAACCTAGCCACAGTTATAACCACATGGTTTTTATCAATTATTAGTTATTCGTTAATTAGCGTTGTTAAAAGTACACAAAGTATATGTATGTTTTTTTTTTTTTTTTGTTATTTAGATCGGATAAAGTTATTTACAATTTTAGTAAATAACTCTATATAAATTATATAATATACATTCTCTTTGATGTTGTTTTAATGAACATCGAACAAGTTACTCTGTATGTGTTTGTATATCTAATACGTTTAATTATTGCGAAAATTGTAATTGCATTAATATTATAAACATTTTTGATTAGTTCTAGTACTAAAATTATGTACCTACTCTTGTAAAATAATCAAGTCTTTAATGTTTCTATATAATCTATAATTAATTATATAAATGTAGTCAGTACCGTAATTTAGAAAATAAGTACCGTATTCAATAATATCATAAAAAAAAAAAAAAAAATTGCAATAAGGACATAATATAAAAGTAAATGATAATATCAATAAACGATGACCGAAATAAAAAATACTTTAATTATATACGCATGTATATAAGTATACAGCTAATATAGTAATAAACTTTTAAGAATCTACAAAATTTAATGAAACATCAAGTACTTACCTATATAGGTATGCATTAGAATTTATGATCTATAACTTATATTCTTGTGCGTCATGACTATCATTAAACGATCACAAATTTTATTTTTTTTAAATTACTTTTTAAGATAATAAAAAACCTTTAAAATATTTATGTTGTTATGCGTTAGGTAAAAATAATATTTCAAATTTGTAAATTTCTATTAATTACAGCCATACCTATATATTTTCAGGTACCGATAGATTTTGATAATTTATTTATTCATATAATTAAATTTCTACGAGAAGATAATAAACTGGGGCCAACTGCGCTAAAGAGAAGAAACTTATACAACCAGATGGCAGAAGTCAATAGTAATAAAAACCAGAGTAGTCGCTCTGCTGTATAGTAGGTACTGAAGTTACTTTATCATTGAGTAGGTCACTGTACCTAATGAATGTGTTAATCTGAGCTCGATAATAAATCATTGTAGATACTTATACGATGAAAAAAGATTATGTGCGGAAACGTCAGTCACCTCTGTTTCTAGAGATATTTTCTATTTTTTTTTTTTTTACTAGGAATACGGTAGTTGCAATAACATTTTGAAAACATCTTGTATATGATAATTAATAGCTAATAATAAAAAATATACATAATGGCAAAAAGTTGAAATTCTTTACAAATAATATTTTTTCAAATACGTATAAATATAATAACTAAAATCGTAAATTTTAAGGTTTAAATATTTAATTTTGTAAAAACTAGAAATATTTATAACAACAAAATTGTAATTATTATATAAATTTTTAGTTTTTGTAAGATAAAAAAACTTTGTATTAAACTTTTAAGCCTATGCTATAAACAGTATAAACATTAATCATTTTATAAATTTTAAACTAAAAGCTAATTGATAAATATTTTTATTTGAATTTTGGGTATATTAGGGCAAAAATATTTTGTATACAAGATTATAATATAAATTTAATATTTTATGAAACATTTTAAATCTCCAAAATTATTCATTTTTAATCATAAAAAAAAAAAACAAAGTCAATTTCTTAAAACTTAAGATTTCTGATTTTTTTCCTTTTACTGATTATTTTGAAAAGTTATTCAATTTTATTTTTGCCATACTTAGTACTGATAAAATTCATTTTTCTACCCGGAACCACTCAAAGCTTGGTGACTGGTGACAGTTGACAGGAAAATTGAAAACTGAAACTCACATCGTGAAATAATTAAATTTATCCCTCTATTCTGAATATTAAAGCAAATGCGCACAGGTGGAATAACAAAATATTCATTGAAAAATAAGTAAATCTAATCAATTTTAAGTATTAATTAATCTGTGGTAATCAATAGCCTGATATTAGATTCGGGGGGACAACGCGATGAATGTATTGAATTTACAAACATGTGTGATTTTTTAACTTTAATGATTTATCATCATCTTTTGTCACGATAAAATTACATCGACTTTCAGCTTTAGAAGTAGTTTCTGATAGAAAATTAAATCGAATTGTTATTTTTGTAGATTAAAAGTTCTCAGAACTTTTCAAAATAACAATGTTTTTGTGTAATTCAAAAACGAATAATCGTAGATAGTTGATATGTTTGTAAATATTTTCTATAACATTTTGAATATTTTTAAAACTATTTATAGAAATTTAAAACTTATACATTAACACATTTTTTTTTAGATATTGGAACGAAATTGTGTATTTAAATGAACAACGGTGTTAATTATTTTGTTTTAATTCATAAACATTATCCGTAGGGACTTAAACTTTTACGTATATTATGAATTTTGCTATACGCGATAGAATGTTAAAAATATTATGTGAATAGAATATTAAATTGCAGCTTATTTGACTGTACCTACGTCAGAGCAGTACGCACTGGCCCAATTTTTTTTTGCCTGTATTATTGATACCAGTTTTGTTCTATAAATATTATAATCTACAAACATTTTTCTAATCGGTCCTATACTATACCTGAAGTTACAATTCTCCGTCAATTGTAATAGTATGAATTGTATATATATAATATATATATATATGTAAAACAATTTTTACCATAAAATTGATAATTTGATAAATTAGTCGATTATATTTTTTGTAAAGAAAAAAACAAACGAAGAGCGATTTGTCCACCAATGATGGCTGTATATTTTTTTTTAATTTTTATGAGAGGGTAACACAATACGAGAAAGCTGACAATAAAAACAATTGCAATAGATGTCTGTCTAATCATCGAGGAATAATAATAATATTTCACATATTATTATTGTTATTTTTACTATCCTTATACAGCCTGAAAATCCTCTTCCCTATAATTTATGAAAATTAAAAACAATATTATATCGTTGTTATTATAATGCAATGATTTATGATTATGACCCTACAATTTATTAATAATAATAATATTTAATGCATACTATATAATATGTGTGATGTTTCATTTAAATTTAATTCTTTTATTTTCTCATTCGAAAATATTTTTGTTACTTAACAGCTCGTGTAGCTTTCAATTCAACTGTGGCTAGTTGGCAAGTCATTATAATCTCATTTATGCAGTTGTCTTGAATGTTTCAGTATAAGTATATTTTATTGATATTTAATAATAATAATATAGTTGACGTTTTTATATTAACATAGTATATATTATAATTTAAGTAATTATATCGACGGAGTGGCTGATATTTATTATTTACTTATTCGGTAAGCTATTAAATATTAAATTAAATTAAAAATATACTATAGTACATTCTATTCCTATATATTGGTATCATATAATATACGTTATATACATAATTCGTATTATGTAAGCTATAGATTATTAATAAAGTACTGTTTCTTTTTATTTTAATAATCTTTAATAATATTATGTGAATAACAAGTTGGTTTCTATAAAATAATTTTTTCATTTCATAATTGGAAATCAAAGCGATAAATATTATAATTTTATAGTTTTTTAATTATCATTTGTTAGTTGTTAACTTTTTTAAATCACAATAATCGCATTTTTAAATTCTTATTTTAAAGCAAAATATTTTTCAGAAGATTTTAATGTATAAAAATATAATATGGATCGAGTAAGTCAGTACCTATTATAAGAAATACATGGATACAAATGCCATAAAATTAGTGCGAATATAATATTTATGTAATTATAATGCTATAAAAAAATAACCAAAATCTGATTAAAAAGATGGCTAAGAATTTTTTAAGCTATTATTTTATTAATAAAAACAAACCAAATTCGATGTATTAAAATATTAAAAATAATTTTATAATTTTATCGTATAAATTGGAAATTCGATAAATCGATGTAAATATATTTTCGATGTCATAATTTGGACTCCACGTGAGCTTAAAATCAAAAAGTTTTATATTAATAAATATTAAATTTTCTATACTTTTTGTCATGGGATTTTTTTTGTTTATCATATTTATAAGAAGTTCATAAAATCAGTAAGTTCTTAATGACTTATAACAGCGTGTTGGAAATTTGAATACATAGATAAAATATTTTGTTTTTGATTTATGGTTAAAACAAACAATGGTATTTAATACTCAAATAGTTATTGGGAAACAAAAATTATAACGAAAATAAGTATTTGTAATCATAGAATAATTTACGTGCATCCTAATATTATAAATTGTTATTGTTTTTGGAGCACTTCACTCGCGGTTACGTCAGTAAAATATCGAAATAATTGGTAATGAGCAAAGGTGGTTTAATTAACTAGTAAAAAAGTTAAAGTTAATTTATACAGTTAATTTTTTTTACATTTTTAACTTAATTAATTAGTTTTTTTCCAACCAATTTATGAACTTATAGAGTTTAATTGACACCTGAAATACCTTAGCTTTTTGCAGTTGATATTAGAAATTTTTTTAGTAAAATTATAAATTGTGTTGTCTTAATGTAACATGATATTCAATTCCTATATTATATAAAAATATTAATATTTGTTAAATAATTAATTTGAGATGTTTATTGTTTATATTAACAAATAATAAGTAGGTATATCATTATGTAACGAAAAAGGGTATTTACACTGTACAGTGTACATTATGATGAAAGTTCAATACAATTTTTTTTTTTTTTTTTAATTTAGTAAATTAGAAAACATGGTCATTCTTTATGTGACTTACATACGTATTAAAAAAAAATAAATAGATTAATTTTTTTTAAGCTGAGCGTTAAGTTAATATTTTTTTCTATATTAAATTTTAACTTATCAAATTAATTTTATAATTTGTTAACGGTTAACTTCTAACCTATCGTTCTTGTGTTATTTTAACACTTAACTTGAGTCAATTGTTTTCATTGACTTGCTCACCATTGGTAACGAGAATTGAGAATGAATAAAGATTGTAAAATTAGTAAGTATAGGTATATATTTGTTTTTAGTATCAACATAGATACTAAGATACATAGAACTTATATGTATATATATATTATGGGTAAATATTATTATAAAATTATATTTATAAATTGTATATTTATGATTTATAATATAGGTAGTACTTTAATTTACATAGTTTTTAAGGAACTAGTTTCTTGAAATATTTATTAAAACAATAATTATAAACTATGGATATTTAAAACGACAATACAACCGCATTTTTTATATCTTCGTCTTATATGTGTATAAAGCGTAACATGGCAAATTTATGCTCGGCAGTTTACGTTTAGCTATTTGTTGGCTTTAATATTAGAGTGAATATTAGAATAATACGAAACTTAATGGTAAAAGTATTGTCTGTGTTTGTATGGTGGTTTCTTTTTTTTTGATATTTCAATTTTTTAACGAATTTTGCGTATATAAACTAGTGCAATTTAAAAACGTTCATAACTCGCTTAAAAACGAAATTATCGTAATATAGAACTGACATGCGAACAACGTTAAATTTCTTACTTTTAAGTTTCATAGCAAATTCGTTCACTCTAATACTAAAACTTATTGATGGAGACAACTAATTCGGGTGTGGCGTGCTCTTACAAATAGTCAAAATCTACTGATGTATTTAGGTAAATACGATAAAAAGTAGTTGATAATTATAATAAAGAGTTATGATTCATATAAGAGTATACTATCTTTGATTTAGCTAGTTTTTTAGTAACGAAATAAAAATAAAAATATAGTTTGCGCAAACTGACTCCATTCCATATATATAACTTATGTCTTTATGTTTATACTATAATTAAACTATATAATATTATAATTTACAGTCATATTATATTCATTTACCATAATATGAACAATGATATTAGTAGTAAAATTGTGGGAGAAAAAGGTATGATTTTTTCCCTACTCCATAAATTTACTAACAGTAAAAAAAAATGTAAACCTTATAAAATAAAGAAAAAATAAATTTAACATACATTTATAATACTAAATCATCTTTTCCTCAAATGATCGTATAAAATTCACTTATTTTTCATTTTTTTTGTTTGATATGTAGAAGTTTTTTCAACGTTATTGCATTATCTTGGTTACAAAAATATAAACTGGTAACTATATTGTTAACAAGTACGTAAAAAACAAAATATAACATCTATTAAACTTATCAACTATCACTTAAATCAACATTAAACACTGCATCACGGCAGTAAAACAACTCAGCGAATACTTTAATGAAAAATCTAGCAACAAATATAATAAATAATAATAATTAACCAGATTTCTTAAAAATGTTTACAGAAACTCTCTAATTTTTCTGAAAACGTACATCAAACTTATTTATTCTCCAATTATAATTGGTAAACTTTCTTTTCCGTAAAAGAAAAACTCAAGCAAAATTACTGATTCAGAGTATATTTTATATTCAATACATCACAATATGTATAAACACTTCGAATTCTTCTTAATATATACAATATCATCATCTGCACGCACAATATATCGGTTTCACTCATTATCGAGATATTGTGTTGTAATACTCATAAAACAGACCTGGAAAAAATAAATAATTTATCGACAAAACAAAATGATCGTTATCAACAAACTCTCATGAATTACACAGTATACACATCATAATATCATATATTTCATAAACATTATCAATCGGTTTAGGTATTAATATATTAGCGACGAATGTATTGATTTTACAATAATCTATATTTTTTTTTTTTTTTTTACTGACTGTCGTGATTCCGGTTTTCCTCCGTTGACGTTTTTTACTCCTCTCTTTTAACCTTGCATACAATTTAAACAAAAAAAAAAAAAAAAAAAAATGTATGCAAATGCATGTGCGTACTGCGTATTAGCACCTACAATCCAATATTAATCACAAGTACACCGAGGCTTTAACGTTAAGATTTCGTAAATATCTTACGCGGAACACGAATTCTCTCGACGACGGTCGGTAATAATACGCGCAATAATATACGACAATTTTATTTTATTATTAGGAATAATGTTGTTCAACAAAATAATATCACATTATTGCCACGACGTACGGGTTGTCCGCGGACACGAATTATTCTCAAATACGCGCGGTACCTCACGCGCACGCGCGCTTGACCGGGTCAGACATATTATTATTATTATTATTATTATTTATAATCAGTCGAAACCATCTCAAAACCAGCTTTCGCACGAAAATTCGTTTAGAAGTGTAAAATAAAAAAAAAAATAAAATAAAATAATACATTTACGTTTCGTCGGTTTCCGGCAAACGCGTATTTGGTACGTGTCGTTATTGTTTTTGCGGTTTTATCTATTTATTTATTTTTTTTTATTTTTTTTTTTCAAATTTTACGTCGTACGCGGCCGCGACCGGATTAAGAGCGAACGGGATACCTAAAATTGATGGTCCGCGAACGACTACAATTTTATGCATAGCTCTTATTTGATGGCAACGTAATAATGTAATATAATGCATCTCCGGAGTAAAAGGCGAATAAATTGACGACGGCCGTACGCGTTTCTAATACACACACGATGGTTAATACCGGCGAGATTACTCATTTCTTTTCCAAACACGTATAAATCACTCGGACAGTAGCGCGATCCCGGCCCCACCGCGTGCATTAGTGTCATCTTTAATCGGCAAAGCGCCTAATATTTCCTCGGCGACGTTGCCCGTGCACGATCGGCGCGCACACACGTTATTATAATATTATTATTATTATTATTATTAAAATACACGCATATCATTATATGACGTTGCTACGTAATACCGCGTTAAACGCGTAAACCGCGCGCGATCGTTTTACATACCTATGAATACTTTGTGCGTGTATATACGTATACGTTTACCTATATACACATATAAATATATATATATATATATATATATATATGTGTGTGTGTGTGTGTGTAAGACGGATGCGCATATACCGTATGCACTCGCGTAGGAATAATATATATATATAATGTAGCTATTTGAGAGCGTGTGTGCGCGTGTCTGGACGCGGAGCGCAGTCGAGATTTCGGCGAGAATAAATCTAAAAAAATAAAAAAAAAACCGTCCGAAAACCAGTTTTTTTTTTTGAATTTTTTTTCTCTCCTTTAATTTTTTCCTTAATTTCTTTCTGCCGAACACACACACACACACACACACACACACACTCCGCTGCAGCTATGACGAAAATCGTTTAATGGGTCGTCGTAAGTCGTAGGCACTACCTATATAGGCATACCCCGCGAACCTACGACGACGTGTCCTACGCGCGGAACTCCGGCCAAAACCGTTTATTATCATTGCGACGGCGATCGCGGATACCGTCGCACGACCGCGTAGCCATAGCGCGGTAGTATGGCTATTGCTAGGTTATACGCTATGTATACGACGTACCTATAGCTCAGCGTTTCTCAACCTTTTTATACACTATGTGGCCACCCCCTTTTTGGATTTCGATTTTTTAGCGACCCTTACATATGTTTTTTTCGTTTACTCGCATAGATTATTATTGATTACTACGCGTATAATAACTACTTGCTTACCGTACACGATACAGTGTTTTATATTTATCGATTTTATTCTTACATTACCTCATTCTATTGTTTGAGCTTTTAAATTTTTGTACTTTTGTATTTGAATTTTAAATCATATACGTTAGTGACCCTAATTAATGAGTTGGCGGCCCCTGAGGGGGTCGCGACCCCCAGGTTGAGAAACACTGCTATTATAGCGTATTACACCTCTCGCGTATCGCCGCAGCGGTTAATATTACCGGCGTAGTCCTGTAAACTGATGCGAACGTTGTCCGTCGAGCGGATTTCAAACGGTTGGTATGCGTTTTTTAAGGAGTTCAACGCGGGCAATAACGCGGAGAGTGCAGGTCGCGTGCGCGGTACGGGTAAACGATCATCATGGAGTGCAGTGTGCGAACACACGCGCGCATCGCCTTAACGCGTGTGACTTTCCGCACGATCCGTGTCACACTACACCTCCATAAAAACGATGGTTGCCCTCGGCTTTTATTCGTTTCTTGTTTTCGTCAAAAGTATATCATAATATTTTTTTTTTACTTTTCGTGTCGACCATGTCCGCGGTTGATCTACGCCGTATTTACTAATAATCAAGAAGACTTCTGAAATCGTGCTTAAATTTGTCTATATACGATTTTTAATTGTCTACTCAAACACTTCAGAGAAGAAATAATTATTATTTTATAATTTTATTAAAAAAAAAAAAAAAATAATAATAATAATAATAATAACTTACTACGATGGACAAAAATTCGATACGTTTGATTTTTTAACGTACAAATCGTTACATTAAAAAAAACAACGACCGTTTTTAATTTAACTCGAAATAAATTAATAAAACAATATCTTCTTTCAACGGTTAAAATATATTAAATAAGTTGAATTGAAAAAAGAAAAACAGCAACAATTATTCTTATTGTTTTTTATAAGGTTTAGTTCTAAGGAATTATATCATTCATGCTTTACATCTAATGTTATACTAAATTATTATTTTAAAAACTATTATGGGTTTTTATTAAATAGGTGCACTTATTTTACATAAATAAATAATAAAATAATTGTACCTCTCGGAAACCTTGATAAAAATTTTAGCATTTATGTTTATTTAAAACAAATTTAGTGTAATTTGAAATATTGATGTATTTTAATTATAATTACATTATAATTAATATCAACCCGAAAATAACTACTGTTTTGAATACCCAAATTATTTTATTATAAGTATAATTTTTCGGTAAATTAACCATTTATTAGTGACTAATTATTATACGTGGTTTGAATTTAATTTATTTTACAACATAAATGATTGAGTTCCATGTTATTGAGGCTACAATTTTATTTTTTTTTAATCTGTTAATTTATATTACTTTTTTGTTTTAAGTTTTTATTTGTTATCTCATAATTCTTATTTCTCTAACTATATTTGTCTATTTAAAAAATAAAATAATATATAATTTTTTATCAATCATCAATGGCAAAGTCTGAATTTTTGCATCAAATAGGCTAGGCTGAAGACGATAATTTTTTAGGGAAAAACAACATTTTTACTTGATATTCTATAATAATAGGTAATTATTTATAAATTACAACCCCTAAAATTACACTTAATATTAAGCACACAATTACTTGTGATGCAAGTATAATAAAATATTTTAAATTTAAAACTCAAACTATTAATTTAAACTAAATTCAACTTACCATAGAGAATACAGATGGTATTTTAATTGAAATAGCACAGAAAATATGACTTTATATCCTCTGCAGGTAAGCACGCATTTATGAGACTCGAATACATACTTTTCAACTCATTCAAAACAATGTTTACATACCTTACAAATATTAAATACACATTAATCATTATGTTACAATATTTTTGTATTATTTATTCTTAAAAGCCACGAGATAATTTTCAATGACATATTTATTGTTTATTTTAAAATCATTAACATTTAATGATTGATAACTATATTTATTTGAATTTTATTAGTACCTAATAACCCATTGATGGCCCGAAATTTTATGATGAGCCCAGACCCACTTTAACTCGGCTTTGATATTGTTTGTCATAAAATCGTCCGGAAAGTATAAATATACAATTAAAATATTTTAGATCTTAATGCATCTTCCATAATTTATACTTAGTAAGTTTTAATACAATACGATAGTAAATATATTATGTATAGTTCTCCATTGGATATTTAATAATTTTGAATATATTTTTAACGACGCTTAACATAAAATTATTGTAATTAAGTAGATATTTCGTATTGTAAATGTAATAAAAATTATAAAATATTATGTTTAAGTGTTTAGTAATTAATTTACAATATTAAAAATAAATTTTAGAAAACTATTTAATACTAATATCTTAAATATACCAGACGACAGTTAATACTTTAATATGTTGTCCTAGATACGCTTAATTCGAATACTGAACAATCTGATGTAATTCTAAACAAATTGAATCCTTAGATCTATAAGTAGTTACTAGTTGGTTAATTTGCATAACTATTAAAAGTAATTTTTAACATTTCATGTGCCTTATTCAAGCAAATATCCTTAAAGTTTTATTGAACTGCATTCCCTTAAGACTTAAATTATTTTACATACTCGTATTTTTTTAAATACTATTACATGTACACCGTTTCGTGAAGACCAAAAAGTAGACAACAGTAAACATAATAATATTTTGAGTGAAACCGTCACAAAATTCAGAAATTTTAAGTTTTCTAACTTTAAAATACTATTAGTTAGTAAAATACACATTTTAAGCCTTTCAACTTCTTCATATAAGAATTTTTAATTCCCTGCAGTTATGTGTGACAACCAAAAGTCTGAATAATGATCAATGACAACAATGAATAATTTACTATGACATATTAAGAAAGGCGTCTGTTCTAATCTATCAACAATTGTTCAAATAGTATTGTCTTGTTCAACTTAAAATAGAAGAATATTTAAAATTTTTTCTTTAGTCATAGTTTTTTTTTTTTATTTATTTATTTTTATACGAATTAAAATTTTAACAAAACTCTACTGTTTCGACATTTTATTTTCATATTCAACTTGATGTTTTATAAAAAATTTAATTTTGAATTTCTATCTAGGTATATAAATAAGCATTTTTTTTTTTTAACTAATCGATTCATACGAATCGTTATTTTCACATTATCACTCGTATCATTCAAAGTTGTATTTTAACTTGTTTAATTAAATACTGTAACCCTCGGGCTACAACTTATAATTCCTAAATTGTTGTATGATAACTAAAATCCTAATTCAAGTACCCGTGTTTTTGAATCATTAAAATAATACACTTAGCTCTTCGAGCTCCACAGTAGCGACCGCACTCTCTGACCACAATGATTCCTCACGCTGTTTTGCGCAATACGCGTAAGCCCGCCGCGAAAACCACCAATTTCGCCCCAAAGTTGGGTATACGAAATTGTTTTTTCCATTTTATGTTCCGATTACAATCGACTGTAACGACGGTAAATGTTATGTAACACCGTTAAAAATACAACGAAGATGTGTACAATAATAATATGAGATTGGGTAAATCGATTTAACCAAAAATTCTACACGATAAAACAAAAATATACGCCTATAATATAGGGCAACCATACGTCCCGTTTCAAACGAGATTGCCCCTTTTTTTTTTTATCATCATGTCTCGTAGTCCCAACAAACTCCGAACGGGACGCTTTTTATCCCGTTTTTAAAAGATGGTATCGTTATATAATTCCGTTATTATTACCATATTATTAAACACTGTTTGTAAAAAAAAAATATAAAACAATTTTAAAAAGAGCAATATATTATAATTATTATTTACTGATTATTGTTTTAATATCTTAATAAATTGTAACTTAAATATAATTGAAAAATAAAAAATAAAAATTATCATAGTATTAAAAATTATTTGTCCCGTTTTTCATTTTTATAAAAACGGTCACTCTAGCCTATAACAGTTAAGCGTAATATAATATCATTGTTTACTATGCTGCAGGGACGAAATCTCATTGTTGAAGAATTCGTATTATCTGACTTGTGGACGCAAACGGAACACCGGAAGGAAAATCACGAAAGCTCGAAATGGGTCGCATGACTGGTTTATTTGGTTATTTTGATATTTCGCGCGCGTCCGGCGTAACCAATAGCTAACCCCATGTTGTGCGTGTTGCGCTGCCGATTATCGATATTACGCGCTGGACGCTGCCGAAGGAACCGGAACCGTTTTAATCCGTCGACGATTGATGTGCTGTGTTATTATTAATGAAAACGTGTGCTCATTAGCCGCAACGAACAATGGATGTATATGTAAATATTAATAAATATCGCGAATACGCCGGCTTTATGGAATATCATTATAATGTTAAATGTCAAAAATATTAATGTTAAAAAACTTAACGCAATTTATTAAATTTTTTCAGTAAAAATAACCATACAGGTGTTTTAATGATGATTCCCGAGATACAAGCGTTACCTACATGTTTAATTTATAATCTGACGAGGAAATAACTTTCGACGAGGCTCACGGCAATACGCCAGTACACCTATACCTGAATAATAGTGGTAAAACGTTTGAAACCGACTAGTGAAAAAATGTATAACTTATAAGTAGCCAGAAATGCAGCCGCACACAGTGTGTTTGTGTTTTTACAGGACAAACGTCGTGTGTTTTTGATTTCACCGCGGAGGTGTCGTAAATTATCGAAAATACAAATAAAATAAATCGCACTATTAATCACTATCGCAAAAAACCCACCGCGTTGTTTAGTTATACACAGTAAATCAAATTAATATATTGTATCAAAAAATATGAACGCAAATGAATATACTTTACTCAAACATACATTTTAGACAAGACAATACCTATGTCATAATATTAACATATATTTAACGATTTTGGCATTTTTTTTAATACAATCGGTCCGTTTTAAATGTGTTTAGAATAACGATTTTCGTGACGATAGATGTTGTTGATGGTAAGTTTGAAAACGGTAGTCTCTGAGTCAATTACTGCACCAACGTTCTAATCAAGAGTTTAACACTGCAGGATTCGGGTAGCAGGTACAAAAACTTGGGATCCATACCGAATATTTTTATTTATTTGATTATTAAATTAAACAAAATTATATATACAATCTGTAATATTTATGTACGATAAGTAAATTTAGTAGCAAAAAGTTACAACACGAACAACGTAAAGGGGGGAGGCCCGCCAGTGTGTATACCTCCTTAATACCTATGGTAAAAAGCAAAAGGTAAAGATTACCCGTAGAAGGCAAATGGCTGTAATAATAGTATTTGTACGTTATTGAGTTTACAACGAACGCCATTTATTGTATCAAATAAACAAATACAGCAGTAAAAACTTGGAAGTCAATCGACGTTTGTACCACATAGCGACATAGCTTGGCTCCGTTTAATTTTACGTCGTAATAATTAACTATTCTGGTGTAATTAATAATACATCGTTTGACGAAACGTAAGGATTGGCTATAGTACATCAAAATTCAAAATCGCGGTTATCGAATGGCTGTTTTATCATACCTATGTATAGGTATTAAAGTGGCGTGTAAAAAAAGTAAAGTAAAACGATTTGGGGTGAGTATATCTACTGCGCACAATATAATGTTTACGGTGTATATCTGCAGCGACATGCGGTTATGCAGTAAAAATGCGATTTCTGAAAACCAGTACAATTTAGAGATAATTTACATACAAGCTTATTCCTTTTAAGGCGTACAGAAACAAGTCGGTCAATAAGCGAGTAAAAAATTATGCCTATCTTATTTTATAGTTATTTAAACGTATTTATATCCGTCGAAAATCTTAATACTTCAAACCGCATACGATATCAACAAGTCTATAGCGACACTTAGGTGTAAAATGTTTTATTTTATTAGGCCCAGCTATTTTTTTTTTTTTTTATTTTTTTTTATCATACGACGTAATTAAACGATTTTATGTTTAGGTTTCATGCATCTGCTTTTTTATGTACATTTAGATTTTATGTTCCGAGAAAAAAAATTGTGTCGTTACAATATGTTCATTGGGTGGCAGGGAAAGCGCGCGATACCTCCAAAGAGTAAAAAAGAATTAAACGTATATAAAATAACTGAAACTACTCTTTTTGGTGCCAAACGACTTTCCGAGATTGTGTCCACATAGAAAACGAGTAATTTCTAAGAATTTAAATACAGTAAAAAAAAAAAAAATATATATGATCCCTAGTGTTAATTATATTTGTAGTTTATTATTTATAACTTATCGCTATATTTATCAAAAGCCATATTTCAAAAACTATATTTATTTATTTCATAAAAACCATTTTGGTTATAATTTTCAACTCAGAAATTGTGTTTAAAATAATTATAAACAAACTTTCACGCTTACGTTTCATAACATGATATAAATTAAATTCCGGTGTCCCGTTGTCTATATCAGGTTTGTTAATCGAATTCTGTGATCGTATTTCAGAAACCATATTGTTGTCGTTCAATGATTTCATGATTTCAGAAAGGTATCTGATAGTCTAATAGATGGATGATACTTAATGTAAATTTTATTTAAAGTTGATTTTTGTAATTTTTTTTTTTATTATTCTATTAACTAAATTTATACACCGTATTTGAATACATTCAATTTGCTACTCTACAATCCACAGCTTTACAATATTACCTATCAGTTGCGCCTACGATATCAATACGATTTCATAATAAGTGATGAGTGAATATTTTAAACATTTGATAAATAATACTAAATTTTTACTGCAATAAAATCACGCAACTCTAATTATTATTATTTACATTAAATTAGATAGATTTTTGTCCACTGGAATGTGTTGAGATTGATTAGTTCAATTTCGCATCATATTTTTTGCTGTGCCCAATTCGTGATTATTGAAAACTATTGGATTGATTAAAAATATACATGATATACCAATATAATTTGACCATTATGGTACTCAACGATATTCGAATGAATAAATCATATTATTTATGTATTTTTTAAACGTTTAACCGTTTCAATAAATTCAATGTTTTGATGGCGTTGGCGATTTTTACATAGAAATTTGGATAATTTATTGTTACATTCAAATTGACTTGTTATAATGCACTACTAGAACATGACTTATTCCATTTTATGAGTACTTAAGGCTTTCAATTAGTCGGTCATAAAGGTTTTCGGTTTTTGGTGGCTGAACAGGTTTTTATGGAGCAGATAGTTACTGTGCTGATAGTAATTCATTTTTTTTTTCATTTCGTAATAATTACTTATGCATTTAACTGCATCTCATCATTTTTTTGATTTTTACACTGTTTGTCAATTCGTCATACTAAATCGTATATTTTTACAAGAATCTTTTACAAACATTTTAATCAAGTAATCAGCAAAAAAAAAAAAAAAAAAAAATTCAATTTAAAACTATATATTTTATTTATACCAAATTGTATCCAAAAATATTCAACTATAAAACCTAATTCATTTTAACATGGATAGTTTTTTTTTTTATTTTATGTTCAATGTATGTAGTCGATCTAAATGTGTATGTTTGCTATTTTTAAACTACAAAAAAATTGTGATCACTGTCAATACTGTGATCACTTATTAGTTATTTGGTTATTACTATTGAATAATAAATTAACATAGAATAAATCGTTATTAGCTAGAACATTTAAATAGCAGACGAACTATTGTCAATTGTCACAAACATATTTTAAATTAATGCATTTACATGTGTTTTGTTATGTTTACTAAACAATCTTCATTCTTCAAATTTTAAATTTCAAAGTCGTATCTACGACGCTCAAACAGCTCGTTGATGATGTTTTATTACCGATTTAATAATAACAATAAACAGCGTACAAAATAACCATGGCTAAAAATATGTTGAAGACGGCAGATATCTACCGACTTTACCCTGAAATCTAAATAAAACAAAGTTTGGTGAACTATTAGGCTTTTATAAGTGATATATATTATTAATCCATATGAATACATCAACGACAGCGATTTCGACGAAATTCTATGTTTGCGTGAAATAACTAACCAGCTTTATTATGATACACATTAGCGAACTAGTGGTTGAGGATGTACTGGTAAACATATAATAAAATTATTGAATGATTAATCAATTAGTAGCTTTTAGACCTTCAAGTTATGACCTTTTTTATTGTATACTGCGTATCACTATGTGTCGATTACAATTTATACCTCGTACAGATTAATATAATATTTTTTATTTTTTTTGTAGACTGTCTGTATTTCATAAACTTATCATTTTATTATTGCGTTCAAGTGATGTACACTCATACACTGTGATATTGAACATAACTACGGTTCGTTAACTGCAGTAATTAATCCAAAAATACATATCTTGTATTCTTATTAATTCATATTAGACATATTATTTACCTGTTATGAAGTAAGTTTGATGATATACATAATATTATAGTTCTACATTTATACATATTAATTAAAACTTAAAGAATATGTCAGTAAGTTCAAGGAAAATATATTACATTCTATTTTTAATTGCGTACTCTTTACATTTATCTAGAACATCGTCGTACCACAATAACTGTTTAAGAATGTGCACTTATTTAATATTTTTTTATTAAACATAATATCTATTTTCTAGAAAACTAAATGTAATTATATCATATTATGTTATAGACCGCTCAGAGTTATTAATTTTTATCAGTCCCTCGAGTAAAACATTGTAGCGTATTAACTTTAGAGTGTAGCCAAAGCATTTTATTTAAAAATAACATACTCGTACATGTAAAACGGTACAATTGTGTAATTCTCCTCAAAATTGCCTCTGTGGTGAAAAACAAAATATGGTAAACTCGTGTTTTAAAATTTTTAAAATTGAGTACAATAAAGTATTTTCTCGACACACTAAACACAAAGTAAAACTCCAAAATCCTTTGATGGCACAGTATTTAGAACACTTACTTAAATTTTAATCATACCGTATTCAAACAAAAGAAGATAGTTCAGTTAACAAAAAATGCACATTGTTATATTATTACATTGTTGGCTACGTTTGTTCAGTGAACCAGTAAAATCGTTGTTTTAAGTTCAACAATCATCTAGAATGTTATAATACATGTAGGCATAGGTACTCGTTATAATAAAAATAAGATACTACACCTAAGGATTATCCTATTTCTAATATAATATACGAATACATGGCGATGTTTTCTGTAGATGAAAATGTTGCAACTTTTACGTGCTATAATTTTGTTATTGTTTTCGTTATAATTATTTATTTAATTTTTAATCTATATTTGTCATTGGACATCAATATTATTTAATTAAGCTGTTAATAATGATTGGAACGTTTCAAGAACCAATACGTGATTGGTTAATAAAAGGGTTGTTGCGGTTTTTATATCGTGCAGAGAAAGTGACATGAAAACAGTTGATTTTTCATTCATCATTAAATTAAATTATAGTTCACAAGCATAATGATTCTATGGTGTGAGTCTTCAAAAGTAGAATAAATAGAATCCATTATAATTTTAAACTAAGATTAATGGATTAATTCGTAATATTATTTACTCAGCAGTGTGTATTACTCAACAAATTTAATACTGTTTGTGAGATTAGACATTTTCAGTGCACGCACAATATTGACGTATATAATATGTATGGCAACAGACAAACATAGATAATGCGTTTAGTAATATAATATCTATGGTCTACTTTGGAATGCATAGCTCTTATTATTAATATTTATCACTTACAACGCTGACTAACGACGATAGAATCATGTGATTATTGTATGTTGTTACTTGTTATACATCAATACAGTTATATTTGATGTTCTGTGTTAAATGTTCTACATATATTATTTTTTTTAATTGCGATATTTATACAAATTACTACTCACTTTTTCGAGTAACTTAATAGTAAGCACTACTGCTTAAAATTTCAAAGTATAAAATATGCCAAAATGTTAGTATAACAAATTTGTATTAAAAACGTGCGTATAAATAGTAGGTACATGAGAAAAATATTATATATTTATATACATAGTGTGATTCACCAAAAAAAAAAAAAAACCTTTGATAGTAAAGTTTCTTGCTTATCAAGCAAAATACGGGTTTTCTATTTCGATTTTTTACTTTTAATTTCTCAAAGTTTATTAACAATACCTATTCGTATTACACAGAATTTTCTTATTCTTTTTCAGAAATTCGAAAGTTAGTTGAATATCGTAGCATTTTTATACTACGATAAATATTTTTAAACACAAAAAAAAAAAAAAAAAATATAGAAGCAATACTTCTATATGAGTATAAAATAATAATTTGTATAGATACATATCATTAAAAGATACAATGTAGATAAAGTTCCCGGTAAATTACCTTGTTTTTAATATAATTTACTAATTATTTACTGTATATTTTAAATAAATTAACAACTAATGTTATAATCATTTAATTTGATTTTTATACTAACATCTTGTTGTGTAGTTATAAGTTGATTAGAATAAAAAAAAATTTGCATTTGAAAAATATATAAAATTTATATATAAAAAAAAAAACAAGTTTATGCATAATTATGGTTATAGATTATGAAGAGGTGACCAATTTCGATAGCCAAAGTATTAACATTAAATTTATTTTTAGAAAATAATATTTTCGATGATATGTATTTGTCTTTACGCTAAAAAGTTAATTTAGTAACAAAAAATTGTACAGAAAATAAAAATAATTTTCCGGTTCAATGGTTAATGATGGATTACAATTACCTATTAGTCATTATATTGCATGTAAAAATTTTACATTTTCTCTTAATATTGCCGAAAATATTTTCAAAAAATATAGATGGGATATTAATAAATTTACTTGTGGTGTTAAGTGTTTTAGGTTACTCGCTTAATAGTTATAGTTGGCACTTAACACTTATTACTATATATTATAAATATTTTATTAATACATTTTATTTGAACAGAATTATTTTATTCACCGTTTAACTTATGTACTACTGACGTTTTATTTCCATTGGCTATGTATGTAGATACTATTATATTGTACCTGATCTCGATTAATTGCTTTAATTAGGTAGTGTAAAAAATGTTTAAAAATGTAATGGCTCATTAATATTAATTATGATGGATGTAAATGGTTGTAAATATATTTGTTAACGCTATAATTTTATTGGACTCGTTTACACGTTAATCAGCAAGGTGTATTATGTTTGTCATTTATTCGTGAATCAAAGCAAAAACGAGTTCGCTTAATCACTCCACCTGTCATACATCATACGGAAAATAATTTGAATATGATTTCAAAATGTCCACTCTGTCGAGACACAAACAAAATCCGATCTGTCGACAAAATATAGATAATAAATAAATGTATCATAATATTAAGTACATATATTATATTTATAAGAAATGAACAAACATAAAATATGACGTTATATCAATAAAGCATCTAAGTTTAAGTGTACTTACTACTTACCTATTAGTTCGCGGGAAAATGCTTTGGTGTATTTTGTTTTGTGAACTAATTCGACCGAGATTGGCACTCACCTGCGGAAAATTAGTTACAGCGTTTATATTTTTTCAACATATTTTTGGAAATGGCCCAAACTACTCTTTAAGATTTTTTAAAATCACTTAGGACAATCTCTGACACTTTTGTCGAAATTGGTCTAGCGGTTTTTGAGCGCCTATATATATGCCTATATTTTAAAACATTCGAATATTGTTTTTTGTTGTGCATTTGAAGAACAAACAATTGATTAAATATTATTTTATATTATATATATATATATATAAAAAAAAAAATGCATACAACGTATGGCAGCGGGTCTGGGTAGTATATATTATTTTTTTCTGTAGCCTTCAACGGGGCAGTGACATACATTTATATGCCTTATGAACAAAAAAATCATTTGATTTTCGTCTGTCGAGATGAAATTCACGTGTGAACCCCTATATAGTTACCTAAAGTGGTTGAAAAATGAAGCGAAGTAACTTTTCAATTCTTATGAAATATTGTGTTTGGACAATTTGGTTTCTCAGTACTCATCAAACAATCGTATATTAATTTATTATTATGTACAGATAATAGGTACCTACATTTAATACCTACTAGACAACGCAATCAAAACAAATCAAACGTAAGTCTATACATGCCACACATTTTAGATATATCTATACTACACAATAATAATATAATATTAAGAAATAATGTGAAATTTTATCAATTTATTAGTCTAAACAGATATTTTTTTAATTATCGATCTACTGCAAGGAACTAGTATATCATTCGAGTGCGGTCATAAAATTATGATCCATATGATATGAACCCAAATTAATTTTTTTTTTTTTACTGTATAGCCTATAGGTATGTGTGTTATTTTAACATTTTTCAGGATACACTGAGAAGAAAAAAAATTGGATTGCACCCCAAAGATTTGTTTTGGAATTTTCATTTTTAAAATTTAAATATTCTTCATTTTTATTAATGATTAGATTCATAGTATAATTAAAAAAGTAAAATATTTTGAAACCGGACGCATAGGGGCTGACACCCTAATTTATTTTAGTTTTCAATAAAATACTCGTATTATCAAATTATCAAATTGATCAAGATTTCAGCTGTTCTATACTATTTTTATTTTTAACTTTTAGAAAATTTTAACTTGTTCAAAAGTATTTTCTAAAATAAAATACACTGTTACATATTGTGTAAGATATAGACCCACAAATACGCTTAAGTTCGGGAGATCAGGTAAGTTATGCAACGATAAATCTAATGCATAATGTTATTAATTCTCATCGCTATTTTACTTATTCGAAACAATAAAACAATAAATAGCTCCCTATAAACGTTAGTTTTTACGAGAAAGCCTTCCAAATTATATTTTAGAAAAATTAAAAATAATTGGTACCTACGAGTTGTGGTTCCAGATATGTCAGAAAACATCGTTTCTACGTCATTTGAAGTAATTATAAAATTTTTTTTTAAATAATAATATATCATTTTATCTACCCATTTTTATTATTATCATTTTGTAAATTTTTATTTTTTTCAAAGACAGTACACATTTTTAATTTAACTAAATTTTAAAGTTGTTAACTAGTTGAGAATAACTTATAAGTAAGTATTTAAAGTTTAAGTAAGTTGAGTGTAGTAACACATATATGGGTATACCGTAAAATGTCAATCCACTAAAACTTATTCCTCTCAACTAAACTTCAAATGATTATAGTAGTTATAAGTACTATATTGTTAATTAAATTCATTCAAAATTTGATTCATATACATTGGAAGTCTTAGAAAAATATTTTTCTTTGGATTGTAAAATTAAAAATGCATGTTATTGTCAATTAGACAAATTATAAAAAAATTTAAAAATTTATTTTTGTCCTAATAACGACAAGAGATAAAATTGTAAAAATATCGTTATTATTATTATTTTATTTTTTTTTTTTTTTTTAATGCCGTTTTATAATAATAAATAACGTACAAATCACAAAAAAATAAATATTTTTCAAAATCAAATCTTTTTGAAAAAAAGAAGAGCACGTTCACTTTTGAACGGATCACTTTTTAGAACAAAAACGAATACGACACAACAATATTTTATTCGTAACCGAAAGTGATTGAGATAAACATTATCACATGGTATAGAATATTTTTCATTCGTATAGTATTCCACTTAAAGAAGAAACTCAATCGGAAACCTAATTTTTTTTTTCAAGTCATATTAATGTTCATTTTTATACAGATATTATATATTATCGTAGTTTAATAACACTAGCATTGCGATTTTTTAAACGCGTTGCAGGAACACATGCTGATCACTGTATTCTACTAAGGGTTGGGTTCGCGTTCATCATAAAAGCAGACAATTCTCGAAACAGATGACACGTATTCTTCCGGATAACCGTCGTCGTCGTCGTCTATCTTTTGTCAAAACCTTTCGATTACGAATACGGTCTACTAGTGACGTTAGCTTTAAAAGAAGTATTATAATAAAATGTTATTTTTTTTATTATTATTATGCTCTGGCGGCCCCTCGGCAACACATTGGCATTCGCTACCCGCTAACGGAGTTGTGAAAGCTTCGCCGTTAGTTATTTGTTCGATTATGTAAAACAGCTGCACCACGTGCAATAGTATTATAATTTAAAAAATTCATATACAGTTTAGCTTTGTCTTACAATGTTATTAAAAAAAAAAAAAATAATAAAAATAAAAATATTTAATTTGTTTTTCAAAACCTCCAAAACACAAAAATGCTGTAAATATTTCACATTGTATTTTTTTACGTGACTGTAGATTTATTGGTAAACTTTTATAATATTTTTTTTAAAGCTGCCGGCAAATAACCAAATTTACGTCGAGTATTTAAAAAAAGTTTTGAAATAATAAACTGAATGCAAATAAATAACGAGCTTAGTATATTTTTACATGATATTATTTAATATTTTGGTTCGTACACTTTATACGTTTGTATTTTCCACTTCAAAAATAATCTATCTTATATTTTAATAACACTTTAAACTTGTAATGCAGCTGTTTATTGATTCATTTAATTATTTTACGAGAATAATGCTCAACAGAACAGTAAGACAATACAAAGAATAAAAATAATAGTTGATTAAAAAATACAAAACAATTTATGAATTAACAATAGTTAAAAAAAAAAAAAGGAAAAAAATAATTAATAATGTAAAAAATGATAAAAATACGAGTAATAGAAATAAATTAAATAAAAATAAAATTTCGACATCTCAAATTTAAATGAAACTAAAAAAAATTTGAGTTACTAAAGTTATGAATTTAAGACTTTATTAGACTTGGAAAAATATATGCACTTTATTATTACATATATATTATACTTAGAACCCTTAGTAAACTGAAAAATTAGGGAAAATTTACATTTTCCCCAGAGAATTATTAATGGAACCACAGTGCTTTTACATTTACTTTGTTGCTCCCTTTTATTGTAAATATTATTACTGTCAAATTTGCTTAACTGGGCGTCAATTTTATTGATTAATAAATAAATAAAATATTTTTTCGAAATACTTCATGGTAATATCCATATTTTACCTGTCTAAACAAATCGTATTTATCGGGTCACCGATAAATTGAATAAATTAAAACATGTAACAGAAATTTCAATAATATAAAATATTAATTTATGGTTATTACATTGAGCTGACATATATCCACAACCTACGTGGCTATATAAAATATACTATACGTAAATAGCATACATTAGTTAGCCACCAATGTACCTATATTTGATTACTAATCCGATCAGTAAGCCATTTTATTCACCATACATATTGTAAACAAACAAATGAGTAATAATAATGATTATAATATTTCGGTTAAAATCTTAGTTTAAGTCACTATAATAACATCATCCTAAATGCTACCGATTTAGATTACTCTCTCCATATAGAGATGTGATAAAGAGGTTTTTATTCTTATGATTAAAGTGTGGTAATTTAAACACTCTAAACGTGTTAGTTAAAAATTGCAATGCAGCACGGTAAATTAAATTCGACTTTTAAGTAAAAAAATGAAAAATTTTATCTGAACATTTTTTCAAAAACATTTCAATTGTTTTATACATAGTTTTTAAATTTCCTACACAAATAAAATATACTTATATAATTGACCAGGACTGACGATAAAATTATATTTAAAGTTGATAGGCATAAATATTTAGGTATTAATTCGTGGTGAATGTTGTGATTATTGTTTCTAAACATTAATATTATATAAAATTATTTCATATAATATTATCAAAAAAAAAAAAAAACAAATAAACAAATTTTCAATATTAACATAATGTCGTGTTAATGCTTTTCCGGGAATATATTTATATTAAACTAATAGTCAACAATGAAATATATATGTACATGAAAATCCCATTTTTTTAAATTCAATACGTATACACACACACACTCATACAAGAATTAAATGTGCTTTAAAAATACGTACACTTTTACCAAAATCCAAGAAGAAACGATATGCTCACTCTTACAGTGCCGTTTTAGTAAAATATAATAAATAACTGATAATAGTAACAATGAAGTCTCAACACAATCGCTTGTGTTATGTTAATAACTTACTTTACTACTCTTATTTATTATGATATATCTATGATCGTAATATTATACAGTAACAATTAAAATGTTTATTATGTCATTGGTCTTATTAGAATTTAAACAGGTTAATTATTAGAGAAAAATATATGAGAGCCAGCATGCTTAGTGAATCACCTAATAGTCCTTATACATATAGAAATGTATGGGATATTGAGATACATTATAGAAATATAGAATACAGAGTAAAAATACGTAGACGTAGGTATAGTACTCATAGTCGGTTAACCACTTCTATGTATAATATACATTGTACTCGTATATGCATTATGAGTTTCTGAAACTATTCGATTTTGATATGCGTTCAAATTACTTCAAGCTATTTTATGTAATTGATTGTATTTATGGCTACACAATTACAGAATTATTTTAGGCATCTAATTTTATATAAGTGAACGAAGGCATTCAAATTTTAGTTTAAAATCCTCGTTAGGTAAAAGTGTTAGGTCACATCTATAAAAAAATTTAAATACCTATTTAAGATAGGTAATAATAATATTATTTTATAGTATTTGTAAATAAATAATTTTAGATTTTACATGAATAAATTAAGTAGGTACCGTTATAGGTACTGTTATAAATTGTACCTAATATTGAAAACAATTAATCTTTTATTAATTTATATTCAAATAGTTCTAGTAAAAACTATATGAGTTAGACTATGTACCATTCTTCATATATCTTTTCAGTAAATGTTAGTAATATTTGTATACTGTTTTAATTTTTAGATATTCTGAGCATGAAGGGACGAATGCTTTGATTTTAAAAAGAAATGTTTTTTCCATCTAACACCTTTCGGAGCAGTTAAAATAGTTCTATTTTCAACTTTGAGAGTGGTTAAAGGTAGGAATTTGGATCTAGTTGGTAATCTTGGGCGGGCGCTGAAGAGTAAAAAAAAAGTTAATATTGTCCTTAATAATTAAAAAAAAATTAAAAATATCCGAATTTTTTATGCTATACCAGTTTTTGACCAAATAAATATTTTCATATTGTTATAATTCAAGAAAAAAAACTTATACTTAGTTAATATTATATGAAGAAGACATAAACCATTCATTATTTTAAAAACTATTGATATTTTTTAAAATATTTCTTTTTTACAATTTTACAATCAAAATAAAACAATACATTTTTATTATTTTTTTTTTCATTACTTACATATTTATAATTTTTTTAATTTTTTACTTTTTCCAATGAAAACTTACACTTTTAATTCTATATCCTAAAGCAAATTATGTCTCGGTTTATTTTAATACATAATGATTGAAATTCGAACGAACAGTTTTTGAGTTTTAAGTATTTAAATTTTAAAGCATAGGTGAGTACCTCTCAAAATATTGGCCTACTGCTTTGTTCACTAAGACTTAAATATTTGTAGCTTATAAACTACTCGTTTGAATTTCGTTTTTTATATATCAAAATACTCCGAAAAATATTCTGTTTTGGAATATAAAACTAAAAATGTATGTTATCATTCAAAAAAGTAAAAAACTTAATAAATATAACAATCAAATTTTTTTTTTACTGTAAATTATATAAAGAAATATTTTCAAAAATGTTAATATAATTAAAAAAGACAATTTTTTCACAATAGAAAAATCACTTTGTACCTACTCAATAGATACTTGCATGAAATGTTCACAAAATATTGATATAAGAAGTTTCAAAATATTCTGAAACTTTCAATAATTCTTTAAAGACAATTGGAATTACTATTTTTACATTAATTAAAAGATAAAAATAATACCTTTGGATAAAATTGATTGACATTTTAATATAAGATTCTTAATAAGTTATTCATTGCCCAATTAAAAAAATAATGTTATTTATAATCACAATATTTTTATAAGCTTTGTTAATATTAATTTTGACAAAATTTCGAAAATCATAAATTATTTTATACTAGGAAATTCATAAAAATTTTCTATTTATATCTAACATTTTTTAATACAAAGTTTTTCATAAGTTATGCAGTCTGTATAAAAAAAAATTTCTGTTAGACAATCAATTAAACTTTTTAAAGCTATTTGAAGTTCAAATTGATATAACATTGGATATTCAACTATTATAAGCATTATATTTTTAACCACAAGTTTAAAAATGATTAAATAATATTTACCGAATACGGTACCGCTGTAAATTTGTGGTTTACTAAATAAATTTTTTCAATAATATCTCTGTATTTTATCCAATAACCTTGAAACATTCAAAATCTCGGAGTTTCTGGATATTGATAAATTAATATTAATGAAATTAAACTTGGTATTGATGTTAAAAGTATAAACACATATAGTATAAATACATAGATGAAATTAAAACAATATTGCTTGGAATTATCACCATAGCCACCAGCCTAAAACAAATAATAAATATATTTAAAAAATAAGTTAAATATACCTACAGTTCATTAAAAATTAATTTGTTCAAAAAGTAATTTTTTTTTAATTATATTTATACATTTTACATTGGTAAATTTATTGTATACAGCTGATATTCAGTAAAATGGTGACCTGACAAAATATTTTTTTTTAAAAAAATAACTCAATATTATTTTAATTTTATTATTTAAAGAACATGGTATCCAATAATGCAATAATTTTAATACTACCTACTTTAAAACGGTTCACAGTAAAAAAAAAAAAAAAAAACCTAAAGTAATAAATAAAAATAATATAATAATTAATTATAATATTTAATTTATAAGTACATACCTGTTATCAATAAGTGCAACGAAAAAAATATCTTGTGAACAAGAGGTCAAGAAGGTTTCTACTTTAAATTTTAAAGTTAACTTGAAAAAAATAAATATGTGGAGGAAAATTAACTTTTAACAAATTCGGAGATTAAAGAACTTATCATAATCCTATAGGTAAACGTGATCCTTTTTAAATACAATAAACTTATAATGAGTTGAGGTCTTTAGAGTAGGTATCAACGGGAAAATTCTGATATTGTATTACTATTTTAAAATCAAAGCTAGGTACTTATTTAACATACCCATTTCCAATTAAAAATAACTTTTACTAAAATATTTAAAAATATTCTAATTTTAATACCTACTCTACCAGTTTTCAAATTTGTATTTTTATAATAATAAATGTAGCTATTACTAACAGCACTTGATGTAAATATTTCTACTACCCATAATAATGTTTTTTTTTTTTTGTTATTTTTTAATAGAATACAATTACTATATATACATAAGAATGATTATTAATTACTATACAGAAAATATAAATAAAATTTTATTAACAATAATATTTAAGAAATTTTGAACTAAGTTATTTTTTCAAAAATATTATAAATAATTAAAAATATACAGTAGATTGTACAAATAATTAAATACACATATATTTTTTTTTTTTTTTTTTAATAACATCCAAATACTTTTATTTTGTATATTTAGAAAATCAGGATCAGAATCCTATTTATGATCATAATGTTATAATATGTATTAAGCTATTATATGAATGTAATAGAATTAAAAAATAAATTAATACTATTAACTTTAACAATATTTTTATTTTAAATGTTAATAGCAATAGTATATTTACTAACCGGGTCCAACCATCATTCCGAAAGCCCAAAATAATCCATGAAAAAGTAAATAACTGTCTCTTTTGGAAGGTATTAAAAATTCACCCCAAGTACACATAAACCATGCAAGTAGCTCCAATAATG
>NW_020271320.1:430857-450354 GCF_002803265.2 Melanaphis sacchari | reverse complement strand
CACTTACAGCAGTGAAAAGGTACGAAGCGGAGTAACCTGCACAACAGCGTATAACACTCTCCTTCAAACGGTTTTCGCGCGTACGAACCGACCGACCGGCCGGCCGTTGGCGTAGTCGTACGCATTAACAACGGTCGTTAAGCAATCGGTTTTTCGGCACCTCATCGGTATAACCCGTTAATCCCCAATCATATAACTATATACACCTAGTTCAATTGCTCATTCGTTTCCAGACGATCGCCGGCACAATAACGCTCGTGCATAGCACTCGATAAAATAACATAGCGTCATAGCGATATAGAATTGTACCGTATTTCACCTACATAATTATAATCCATACGTGGCTGTAACACGGACGATGATACTACACATTGTACCTAGGTACACACACGTCCTGACATCGTTATTATTATCGCGGCGACCCATACGAAGCGACAACGACGCGGTTATATACGGTCGGATTGAGTAACACACCCCGCGTGTGTACACTGTGCGAAATGCGTAATAATAATAATAATAATAATAATAATAATAATAACATGTGCACACGATCGATGTAATACACACCGTACACACATACGTATTGGTACTTACCTACCGGCCAGGTCGAAATAAGATCTACAGCAGCGGAGAGCGAAAAGTTTCCCGGCCAGCCGCTCCCATTTTATTTCTCCCGCGTGCGCTAAGCCTCGACGTCGGCGGCGTGCATAATAATTGTGCACACACAATCTCATCGTATATTCAATAAATTATAATATATACGTTACATGTACACTTGCATGTACATACACACGTGTGTGCGCGTGTACGTACGTCTAAGTCTGTGAGACTGTGCATAATATGAGCGCGAGCGCGTAGGTGACCTTTCGTCAAAATGCACGCCCAACGATATAATATAGTGTCGACCGCACAACGACGACGACGACGACGACACAATAACAACGATATAATAATAATATTATTATTAAAATGATATTATGATTATTATACATGCAGGTGGGTATATTATATCTGTGCCGGGTCGAGGAGCGTCGCACGAATACGGGCATAATTTCGGAGAGATCACAGAATCGCGAATTATAAATTTTTCAGTAATATTATAATATAATATGATAACAGTGATATGATATGCGTATCACGAGAGAGCGATTCGCGCGCCCGCGTCTTGAGAGACTCGCATAGCACCTATGTCCGATATATATATATATATCGTACAGATATTGTATTATAATATTGTAATATCGTGGACGACGGCGCGCGCGCATAAAATGCAGGGTACGAGGATGCATCTGTTGTGGGTGCGCGAAGAACTGACCACGGGGAGTAGACGAAATCGTGAAAAACAATTATTACCGACGAAAAGGGTCGGCGTTACGACAAAGTCGAAAGTCTCGTCGTATTCGCGTTTTCCGGTACACGTGATATGATATAATAATTATTATGATATTGTCTCGATGAGTTTATCGCAAACGTGTTTGTGGTAGTCTGAAATACCGGTAAAATATTGTGTAACATGCACGCGACTTGTATGATAATAATATCGTGTGTTAAGATTATAATACGACTTGCTCTCCTCACCGCCGCCGACGACGATAAATCATTATTAATATGGACGGTGGCAACAGATTTGCAAATAAAAATTTACAGAATTTATTATCATTAGGTACCTATGGTACGCGCTCGGGCATTAAAAGACCGATTTTTAAAATCCAATTGTTATTTTTATCTTTTTATGCATATTAATATTAAAACGTGTGGTAATTTTTTTGGACAATTGTATCTGAAATTATAACAAACAGATTTGCGCGGTTAAAAAAAAAAAAATAATCCAATAATCGTTCTGCAGACAAGCTATCTAATGAGAAAAGTTCTGAAAACGAATCAATTAAATAGTTTCTGAAAATATTTAGTTTTCTGTGTACCCACCGACTACGTAACGTTACCTGCCGTGTGCACGCGTACACGCTCATAACTCCCATTACGTCTACTGCTGCGTCATTGTTATCAGAATGGATTTTCTATTAATATCCGCATTAATTGAAACTTTAATTTGTTTGTTAACTTTTTTGGATTAAATATTCGCAGTGTTTCCGATATCTATAAATATTATTTAAACTATAGAAATGAAATAACATTCCATTTTATGTTATTTCTGAATACAAAATATTATTAATGTTGCGTAATGTTATTATAAATATTCATTTTTTATATTTAATTGTGAATACTTTTTTTTTTTTTATAACTATTCAGCAAATATATTTTTCCCCATTATAATCCGGCAGTGATGGATAATTCAGCTAATGTTTTATTATTAAAATGAAGTTGATACATTAATTATTATAACATGATAATTAGTAAAAAAAATAAACACATTTCCTCAAGACGACCGTCATCCTTCTATTTTCCTCTTACAGGATCATGTCGTTTCAATTTGAAATGAACACAATATTAACGCTAAGGAGTTTAGCAGTCACATAACTATCGTTATTTTTGCAAAAAAATTATATTTATTACAAAAGCACGTTGTTTATCACTATCAATAAATTACATATTTTTTTTTTTTTAAACTATAACCTAAGGATATTTAGTGAGCAATTTTTTAAACCATTATCGAAAAAACCTCTTTTTCAAATCATCCATTCTACTGCCTCGCACTCTGTATAAATAAATTATCATTGTTTATTTATATATATAGCTACGTCAATATAAAGTTCGCTACAAGACTACGTCTGTTAAGTTATAGTAGTGTAATGTTGTTAAAATATTGTTCTTGACGAGACCATTAACTGACAAGTTTGTTATCTATTTGTTGATCATTGTTCTTGGAAAATTATGTAGGCACCGAAATTTGATGGACTGTTTATTTTTTTTTAAATCAATATTTTATAGTTTCGCATCGCTAACTTTGCGTAAATGGTAGTGACATCATCCTACTTTTCAAAGGGTGATTGATTAATGTTAATATTGTATCGACTACGACATAACAACTTAAACATATTTGATAATGGTATACGATTTCGTATTATGTATTTTATCGCGTGAGTTGTACGATTTTTACTGGCGGTATTGGGTATTTTGAGTTTAATTGAGCGGAGTTGAGTGGCATAGGATAATATCCCTAAACATCCATCACTTCCGCTCATTATTAATTTAAATGCTTATAATTATTCATAAGATACTCGTCCGAAATTTTATTTATACATATTGAAATACTCTGAATAATTTTCTACTTCGGAATATGACGATAAAAATGTATGTTGTCGTATAAATAAGTAAACATTTTTGAAAAATAAAAATAGTAAAAATGTTAATATTATTATTTTTTTTTAGAAAATATTTATTATTTTTTAATTACTTACATTTATGTTAAAAGGTTTTTTAAAAAGTATCAGTATTTTTTGAAATGATGAATATGGTTCATGATAAAAAATTGTTCTGTATATAATAATTTGTAATGATATAAACTATTATGATGTACATAACCTATATTATGACAATGTATTATACGGAAAGCTTTGGACGTATTTGCATATTAAATTAATAAGTAAATATTCAAAATAGAATATCCTCATAAAAAATAAATACAATCACAATGATATAAAATTAATGTATTCAAAATATTTCCCAAGTACTTTCTTACTGAAATGTAAATTAAGAACCATGCGGCATGCACACACATAAATTATGAAAATTAATAAAACATATGCTAGATATTATATAAATATCTGTTTGTTATAAATTATGATAAAAAATCTGAATCGGGTCATATTCTATTTGAGTATTATTTTTTTATAATATTGAATGCGATATAAACTTTAACGTTAAAAAAAAATAATACCGATAGACTATGATTTGCGGCTTAAAATTAATTTGAGTACCTATACGTAATACGTATAATCTTAATATCAAAAACCATTATTTCGAAAAATTATTTTTCACAACAACAATAGTTGACGACTTGTCATCAATAAGTTTTCCTCGGTTTAGAATTGTAAATTCGTTAAGTATCTGTTACGAGATGATAATAATAATAATAATACTATTATTAGAGTTACTGTAATTTGTTTGATCAACAAGCTTAGGTTATTTTTTTGTGTAAGATTTATCAACTCTTCAACAAACCACAGTTTTTTTTTTAAAATGATTTATACATTTTAGTGTTCAAATGATCGTGATCTGATGTTTAAGTACCTACCTATTTGTTATGGTATTATTCTAGCTATTACATTGTTGATTTCCGGAACGACAGCATCGGTTTAAAATCCGTCAATTTCTCGGTCTGTACTCTGTACAAAGTTATTGTTTGAGTATATTATAGACAAATTTTTATTTTTTTATAAGCTGATTCCCGACTATCCTTATCCAAATAAAATAATTACTATATATTATTATTATTATTATTATTATTATATTGTTGTATTGTGCCAAAGAATTCATTGATTTTGTGATGTTCATTAGTAATAATCAGGTGTAGATCTAAGGAGGGGCTAATGTCCCTTAGCCCCTTTTGGAAACGTTATGGTTACACATTATATATTTATGTATATGATACATAATCCATGAATTTTAACTATAAATAAATTGTCTACATGGATATAAAATTTTATTTATAATTATATCTACAATCTATTTTGTAAGAACAAAATTACAATTGTATTTTTTTTTTTTAAATGTAGTCCTCTATTCAACCCTCTCTTAAGATTTCTATACGCACATCTGGTTATTATATTATTATTATCATCTCTCACCATTAAAATATTTTGTTAGACAAGCTACTTTTATATTATTTTTATATTACTACTGTTTGATTTTATTATAGATATATAAATACCTATTATTATTGTTATGTGTAATAGCTCAACTAAGCTAAAATTAATTATTATTATTACCAACTCACTTATATAATAATTATTATATATTATATGTATATTATTATAATTGACAAACATTGATATTATATTATTAAATGGTACATATTACGATACACTTATATACACCTTTATATTATATCGTTGTACTATTGTTATGTCTTGTATAGATTACTAATCTTATTATTAATATATAATTATTTTCTTATTGCGGAAGAAACCGCCTTTAATATTGATTGTAAGCACTTTAGCCGCCAGTGGCGAAAATTTTAAATGTTTACCTTAGACGAATCACCTTATATATACTCGTATATACATTATATGCGTATCCACGTAGGTTTATAAAAAAAAATCACCGACAACTGCAGCGCACACGACCAACTGCAAATTAATAACAACTGTACAAGCACTGTTAATACTCCGCGCCGACCGTCGTAATAATTGAGCTCGATTTTTTTTTTCCATTCCCACGGTTAATGATATGTTCCGATGTCGGCAACAATAATAATTATAAAGACGGCACGCTCGAATGGCAGGTATAGGTATAGATACGTGGTATATGGTGTACCTATTATACAACCCATATTGTAATATGGTTGCAGTAAGATTTGTCAGAAAATACTAGACATGTATAGTGCGTATAAAGCGTGTTTTGGAATAATTATTATCTGTCGCGGATTAATCTATTGCGGTATAACGATATCATTTGTGTGGAATAAATTTGGCGAAAAATTCATTATATTCACTATTCTTACTATTTATAATAGTATGATCTGCGCGCGGTTTTAATTTTTACTTTGTGACCGTATAAAATATCCAACATCCGTAAGTTCTGTGTGATGGGCGTTAAGTTGATTGTGGGTCGGTGAAGAGGCCTTCCACATTAAAGACAATTCAGCATAGACAGGCTGGGTTAATTAATTTAAACAATTTTTTAACCAATGAATTAAACATACATTAACTAAAATTACAGTTCTTTATTGAGTAAGCGCTTATGATTATTTATTTAATTTTATCGTTGATACTTCAGTAACGTATTTACTGAATCGGTGAATATACTATAATTATAATGGAGATCGAAAGGAACATTAATTCATTTATACAAATCCACACTATTCTGCAAATATTAATAACCCGCAATTCGTTTAAAACACGCGTTGTTATTATTTTTATTAACTAATATAATAATGTAGGTAATGATGTAGCTATTTTATTTAGAGTTTTGTGATACCTAATCGGCTAATTGTAAGAATATATATTAATATTTTTCTACTGTGCTTGAACAATATGATAAATTGATAGTATTATATACATTAGTTATTTTGTTATTTTATATTTTCACCTCTGTAATTTATTATTTTATAATCACGTATCCACGAATAGTAGCTGAATCTCCAAAAAATGCCCAAAAATTAAAAAAAGAAAAACAGAAGTATTAAAAAAAACCCAGTCGTGATGCAGGATATTATACAGGAACGGAACCACTCGAACGATACCGGCCGACGGTGGGCTGTTTACGTCCATTTAACGTTTATGGACCGTTCCAACAATATTTCCGCGACTGTCATAATAATACTTAAACATAAAAATCACGCATAGCTCAAAAGCAGGACTCGTCGGATAATTATCGTTATTATATATATTTCTATATTATACGCGGGGGAGCACGTACCTCGACCGAAGACCGCAGAACAATAATAATACGTAATATAATCATGGTAATAGTAAACGATAATCATAATAATATTCTCAGTGGTGGGTTTATATTACATAAAATATATACATGTATAATAAATTATAGAAGAAAGAGGAAGGCGTTTCCGCGTAATTCGTAATAATTGCCATTATCGAGACGCGTACGTCGTGGGTACGATGTAAAAAATCGGAGTGTGTGTACTTAACTCGCCCTAGCCAATAGAAATTAAAATATTGTGCATGTGTAGGTACGCCCCGTTGTGTGTTTGTGAAACGCTAATCGAATCGAATTATGATTACGGTGTATAGTACCCATATCACCATGATGTCTTGCCTCCGAACAAGTATAACTAACTATAAAGTATAATCTACTATCTAGTGGCGCTTTTAGGGACGGATAGGCGCTCAGTCGGGAAATCGTTCCAGGTGACAATTTCTGAGACCCTAAAAAGGCACCGGTTTTTATTTTTACTTTAATCGCTTTATAATTTAACTAATGTATCAATAACAATCAATATGTTCGAGAAAATAAAATATAATTTAAGGACGAGTGTTAAGAGTCAAATTTTCAAGGGTTTGGATTTTATAAACAAATAAAATTCAAGATAACGATCGTTTTGGATGTTAAGATTTGACTAATCATTGGGGTGAGGGGCGAATATTTATTACGGTAATATAAAAGACTACCACCAATAGTACCTTATAATTAATTTTAATTTATTTATATATTATGTTACTAAATATTAATTGATGAGGAACATAGGAACATTGTTTCTAAACGAAGTTTCAAATATCTTATATCCTTCTCATGTCCTTCCTTCCATTTGTCAGTACGTCAGTTAGTTACCATACGTTTAAATATTTTTGTACATCAGTTTAATAAATAAATAATTATAGAACGGTTCTATTCCAAGTAAATTCAATACTAGTATAAAATAATATTCATAAATGAATATTTAATATAGATTCTCTACTAGCCAATATATTAAAACGGATGTCAAAATATGAAAAATTTTGGATTTGTGATCCAAAATTATAATTTATAGAATAACTATCGTCTATTATTGAGTTGTATACTTGTATAATGTATTAATACGTTTAGAAACTAAAAATTTAGTACGCTTTCAGAGTGAGCTTACTTAATTTGTTTACTTCGTATAAAAGAATAGTGTATTTTATGGAAGATCAAATACATATTATAATGTACTTACCTATATATTATAGTCGACCTTATCCAAGACAAGAAAATAATATGTATTGTTAAAACCATTTGAAATGCACCACGGGTTGAGTTGGTGACGTATGAAAACCCGCATGACGTGTTGACTTTGTTAATACTTAACGTTTTGCCATTACGCATAATACCATTATGATTTTCTGTGCACAATGAGATTTTTAAAATATTTAGATTCATTTTAAGCCATTTATTTAAGGAACTTTTCACATTATTCTACGAAACGTCAGGTTCAAATTAAAATATGATACCAATAATCAAAGTTGAGCATTAAATTGTAAAACTGTTAATTGTTTAGTTTACGTAATAACTTAACAGTTGAAAATTAAATTGTATCAAATAAGTATTTTTTTTTTTTTTTAAATTACTTAAAAATTAAAAAAAAAAAAATTATAAAATTCATACTCTTATATAATAATCTTGTATTTAATTGTATATTCTATTGTATTGAAGAAATCTGCTACTGTATATTTAATGTTGGATCTAAAATATCACATTATAGATTGTATAACATAATAATCGCATGATAAGGTGATAGAACCTAAAAGCAAAAATGTATATAAATTTAATATATTATATATATATATATATATGTATATTAATACAATATCCGTACTACCTAACATGCACTAGTTGTCAAATTTAATATATATGTTGAAAATTAAAATTTTTCCTATTCAAATCATCTCGTGATATTCCAAGAAGAATCTTCCCAAACGAATAGAATAACACTACGGAATATCATGATGACAAAATCGTAACGCGCTTTTTATAATATACGGAATAATAGTAATAATATCATAATACAAATTTATAACATTTCGAGTTAATATTTTTATTTTTTTTTATCTCCATTGTCACACACAATTTATATAATATCGTATATACTTGTGTACTCACCTACGGACTATTTAGGCCACTGTAATTTATTACACTTGTACTAAATCAGTCTGATGTATTCAAATGAGCATGTAACACAATGAATCTTTTAAGACCGGAGAAATGGTTTAAACATATTGTATTATGTACCTCGCGAACCGGTCACATACGTATATGGGTGGCGATGTTTAACATGCTTTTTTTTTTTTGTTTAACCAAAATTGAATATTCAATGGAAAATGTTCATATTTCACAACTCACACTTACTAAGTGATACATTAATAAAGGTTTAATGCGCCTATAATGTTTACATTAATAAAATATATTCAAAAATGATAATTTACTATTCAACAGGTACCTATAATACTACTTTGAATTAAAAACTGCAGAGTGCATTTATCGTGAATAAAACGATAAATAAAAGTTTACATATATTATGTATTTTTGTATTTTTAAGTATATGTATATATAAAAATAAGATTGCAATCGGTATCCAAGTATAAGAATAATATATAGTAAAACTTAATGTAAACAATAGGTGATTTAAAATATATAAACCTTTACAGACGCAAAAAGTTATAAATATATTTTAAAAGGAACAATACCTATTTGATTTTTTACCTATAGACTACAGTACCTCACTGACTAATATTATTGTAAAAAAACTGACAGATGGTCACAATATCTTTTTGTCAAACAAGTATTATACATTTTTTTTTTAAATTATGAATATTTATAATAATTTAATATTGTTTTTATTTTTTATTTTTACTAATATCTGTGGAATAACTGTTATTGAATATTTCTTTTTTACTCATTTAAAAGTGTAATTAAATATGAAACATCAGAATGCTCAATTTGAAATGTTATCTTGAACTCGAACTTCATTTGGTCAGAACATTTTGCAAAATAAAAAATAAAAGTTCGACTGAACTTTTTCACAATATTATAATATAAATCTATATGGTTTTTGTAATCTCGATATAATTGTCTACCATTTTTCGCGGCCGTAGAAAAGTATTATCAATGTTTAGTTTACTGAATAATCGTTGTTCGATTATTTTCGCCAAAAATTTACTACGAATATTGTACGATATAATATATTGTATACAATAAATTACAGTGAAAAGAAGAATTTTGTATTGTTAAAAAATTTAAGCCAGATTTGTAGATTCGAATGAATATATTATATAATTTATAAAAAGTAAATTATTTTTTCATTCATATTCAAATGTACAGCCAAACTTTTTACAATCGCCTAATATAGGACTCTCCATTAATGAATTCAATACAAATAATTCAGTTATGTTATTGAATGGTTAATAATTTTTTGCTATGGTAAAACCAGTTTATGATTCCAGAATATGAATTATTATTATATTAAAACATATTACATAATACTATTGTAAAAATATGCCTTTTTTATGGTTTTCTGTACCCAGTTGTTCACGGAACTGTTCATTAGTACACAGAATGTTTTTTTTTCGAACTTAAAAATGATTATTAAAAACATATAATCGTATAAACAATGAGCCTATGTATACATGAAAAGCCAAATTGTTTTGGTTTTGTGTAACGCACATTCGAATTTTCATCCAGTATTTTATATATATTATTATTATTGATTGACATATTAAGCAATAGGCTACAATAAAATCATTTAACTTACAGTTCAACCGTCGTATGAAAATTTTGATAACTGGGAGAGGGCATATAAATCACCCACGTCATACAGTTACTATAACTATTTATTGCAAGTGATATGTTCGAAAACTATAGTTTTGACACGTATGCTTGTAAAATAATCTTGATCATGCCTTTTAAATGGGGTGTGAGTTGTGCAGTTTGCATCAAAATTTGCTATAGGTAATTTATTGTAAATTATCCTGTTTCGAGTACTTATGTAGTAACTATTTAATTTTTATTTTTAGACGTAATCATTAGTGTTATTAAGTTTTAAGAATAGCGTTCATTTTATTCTATTATGGTACCGTCTACTATAAAGTTGTCGTCACATAAAAATTTCATCGTATATTAATTATTTGCATCTCTTCTGAATTTTCAGTTTGCTTTTTGGACTATTTTATAATATGTTTGTGGAAACGATTTATTTTGCTCTTTTTTTCTCTATTCTCGATGTATATATATATACCTGCACGGTTACGGAATCGGATCCCGACAAATCAAATATCTCCGGGCCAGAGACGAATTTTCAGCTTATTAGATTTATGTTTGCACGAGTTTATTTCCCTTCACGCCTGTTTTTGTTTGCAAAATAATCAATCAACTCACAGCTCATACGATTTCTGTTAATTGTGTTCTGTTTTTTTAAAATTTATTTTAACCTTTTAATTTTTTTCTTACATCGAATGCAACCCACACGTGGTACTAGAGACGTTATTACATTATCGTATATAAATAAAAATTCATGAACTATTTTCATTTATAGATGTCGAATTCGGGATAAAAAATAGTGTTCCATGACCACCTAGGGTCCTAACCAGCTATTCATTGATATAGCTTTTATTGAAATAAGTGCAGCCGTTTACACGCCTATGTATAAAAAAATAACCTACACACACCAACTTATATTTATTTATTATGTAAGGAAAAAATAATAATATACACATTATGTACGTCATTATTACTTTAATATTAAACTTTATTTTAATATTATTACTATAAGCGTGTTTTTATGCATGTGTGTTCAATAATTTATGTATTTTATGGTGTTACAAATTTAACATTTAAATTTTTTTTTACTATAAGTAGAGTTTAAATCAAGTCAGATTAAAACAGAACATTTAAACTTATACACGCACGCGCTATGTAGATAATTATTATACGTGCACATTAATTCAGATATAAGTATGTTTAGTACATACATAACGTCCACTTATTATTATATTATTTGTAATATGTATATTTAAACATAATAAATTAATACGTATTCACTATGCGTATTTAATATTATTCATCAAATACATATTAGGTATATATTAGATGCTATGTGTGAATTAAAAATAAAAATGGAAAAATCAAGTTTTACCTGTTGATTTAAATTTGCAGTAATTTATATAATATACAATATTATAACGTTTGTAATATGAAAAATCAAAAATCCTATCCTAATTAATAATTTTACTCTAAAAAAAAATAAAAAACGTTTAACACAGTAAATACGTTTGTAGCATAAAACATCCAAAATCCAAAAATATAATATTACCTATATATTATTATAAGTGGCGCGTGTTTACCAGACGTAGGTACAGGTAGGTACATTAAAGTTTAAAAAATAAAACAAATGTACCCTCGAGGACGTAGACATTATATTATATAGATCTAAGTTGATAGAATAATGAATAGGCATATTTGGTTATTCAAAATGTAAAATCGTGTGAAAAACATAATTAATAATATATCATCTCAATCCAACAGCCGATTGTGGATAATACCTATATAATAACCAAGTAATATCATAATTTATGAAATTATATTAAATTTCATAACTGCATGTTAGTCATGAACTGTTTAATTATCGCGTTTTGCAGCAAAACCATAGTATAAATACAAATATAACCATATTAGGTACTTACTAATAGCATTTACTTAGTACTCTATACGTCTTGTAAGTAGAAATACTTTTTACTAGTTATCTTTACACTATATCTAACCAGGTGAAGTTTGGTGCGGGGTGGATTGACGATGGTTAACTCGTATACAATTTTAAACCGTAGTCAATGTTTCTGCCAAAAAACGAACAAAGATAGTTAATTTCACTTGTTATACATAGATCCTTGTAAGTCAAAAAAAATAAAAAAAAATACTGATGAAATCATAAACAGCGTATATATATATTATATTTTTTAATATAAAATTACTTTTAAAGAAGTATCTAATCTTATTAAGAATCATGTTACAGCGACAACTAATGTCCGTTACTTTGCTACCCGAAACACTGTACTTACAGCCCTTTTATAGCTACCACCAAAAATATACTTAATATTTTCTTTTGAGTATTAAACACTACTTAAAAAAAAAAAAAGCGCATTGAATAAAATATACTCATAATATATAATGATTTCACTAATTAACCATAAAACTAATATACTATGTAAAATATGTGAACGAAAATATTTTACACTGCGCAAAGAATAAAAACAGAGATTAGGTTGAAAATGTAAAAAAGATTTAGAATAGATTTAAAGATACCTAAGTACAATATTAAAATTGAAAATATACTTATAATTGATAATATGATCCATTATAATTTATAGTTTTAAACGATTTATGGAAAGCCCGACTTTTTAAAATTCAATTTAATATAATAATATCATTAATTAATTATGAAACATAATATTAAGTATTTGAGTACCGTTTAAAGAAAAGAGGGATTTCCCATGACTGCAAATTTTTAATAGAGAATATTTATGAAGGTGAAATAAAAATTAAATATTTTTTGTTTTATAGTTCATAATAGTTTTAGGAAGAATCATTAATTATTATATATAATACAATATGAATATTTTTGGCATTAGAAACTCCGTGACGATATTGTTACCGCGGTGATGGTGATCACACGTTGAATAATGCGTGTACTCGTTTCCACCAAAAGTGTACCTTTCCCTTTTTCACCAATACCCGTTTTCGCCAAATGATATATTACTAATTTCACGCTTCCACCATAAAAATTTCTATGCCATTAAAAGCTGTTGGGTAATACAGTAAGTTTATTTAAATTATTATAGCACTTTGAAAAACAGTAGGTATATTTGAATTAATACAATATAGGTACCTATCTAAACCAAATTAAATTAAAACAAGTTATACATATTATACTGTAAGAATAATAAATAAGTTGTATAAGAAACTATATAATCAATAATAGAAATAAAAAAAAAATAAAAATATATTGTCAATTTGTTAAATTTTGTCTTGCAATTTGATAAAATATATCCTTATCATACTTCAATTAATAAAAAAAAAAATAAAGATTAATAATATTATACACCTTATATCTATCTATTTGGTTATTTAAAATTTATATTTTTTATTTTCATTTGATCCTCAAAAAGTTAATGAGCCCCATTAAACATGTTCGTGTGGGAGCCCATTAGTTCCAATTTAATAAATAGATAGTACAATTAATAAAATAACAATTACAATTTATTTATTTTGCATAACTAAAACATTAATGTAATTAAATAGGTATATATATTTTATTATTCACATATTATAATATAACATTATTTATAAAACTGCACAATAAAATAATACAATATAAAACAACTAATAATAATTACTAAAAACCATCATCTGTTATTATAATTTAGAAATACTGTAAACCTGTAACTATATTTTATTCTTGTAGTTGCCAAAGTGTATTATTATTTTTTTTTTAATTTTAAACTAATTGCTGTGTTTAATTTCTAATGATAGTTTTTTGTAAATTTTTAGAGTAATAAATGTGAATGTCAGTATGTGGATTGTGTTAATTTTTTTGCATATTTGGGGTAGTTTGATGTTAGATAATAATGTGGTATTATGTCTGTGTTAAATTTTAAAATTAAAATTATTTTTAAATATAATAAGGACCAAAGCTTTTCAAAATAATTTTTTTACTGATAGTATATTCATATTATTGTACTTATAAGTCTTATGTGAGGTATCTTGAGTCTTTTCTTAGAATAATTTTCAATAGATATTATATTTTTTATTCTTTTTAATGAATTTATAGTCGTTTTGCACGTACATACTCGTACAGAAATACTTTAAGTAATAACAAGTAACTATGAAATATTCTATTAATGCTTAATACCTACATATCTCTGATTATCTTAAGTTCAAAGATATCTGTTACATTTTGAAAGTGTACAATATCTTTCTTAATTTATTTTTAACGAGTTTTATATAATATATAGTCGTTCCATTTCAAATTTTAACACATTTCTATTTAAATATTAACAATTTTTAACTATTATTACGAAAGTTTGGCACGTACAATGTAGATAATATTATTATGTTCTGATTTAAACAATAATTTTCATATATATATATATATATATAGATTTATCTTATTTGGTTAATTAGAATCAATCATATAATATGGTGAAATGCTGAAATATATACATAAATAAATTTATAATTATTATTTATTATCCTTGCATCGTTCTTTAAATATTATTTTATTAATTTAAAAGTATTAAAAAATTTTAATTTAATTTAACGTAGGTGATATATTTTAATTTATTGTTAAGTACAATAGTATAGTGTTCTTAAACATTCAATACTTTTATAGAAATTTAAAATGTTGAATTAACTCGGAAAACTGTACTTATATCAATTTTTAATACTACCTACGTATATTTATAGAAATTATTTTGGTGAAAACGTTACATCTGTTTCGACGAATAGGTATCTTATTTATTTAAATTGTGTATTGGTAGAAAAAGGCAATTACACTTTCAGCGGATGAATAAGGAAAAAGTTCTCATGTTCACAGAAATGTGTAATACCTCTCAGCGCAATGATGTGGTGTCAACGGAAATACATATCTACGTATTATTTTTGGATAATGTAAAATAATATTTGTTTGCATACTTCAGTATCAGGATATATTTCCTGATTCTTATTACAGAATGATATTTTTATGTATTTTACAGAATTTACAAATACATGGTTATTGCAATAATTTAATCAAGATTTAATTTTAGAAGGGTTAAACAACATTTTTAAATTTTTCAGCTCAAAATTAAAACCATTTTCTGTAACAAATTAATCATTTTAATACAATTTTCTTGAATTAATAAAAATAATGATTTAAAAAGCATAATCATTAAAAACGGAACTCAGAACTCGTGTGTGATTATTAATTTCATATGTATTACCTACTACACCTACTACAGAGAATTATTATTTATTGGCTTATTGATATCAAACGTTTTGATAACGAGTTCTGATCAAATATTAATTCGTTAGTTATTATACTATTATTATCGATCAAGCTTTTGAATGTTTTGTGGCTTAGTTTTATTTTAATAAGATATTTTCATGATTTTTTATTAACAAATAATGACATTAATAAGTCATTTATGATAGTGAACAAATTTAAATAATTTACCTTATTTATTTATTAATTTTTTTTTTTTTTAATTTTTATTAAGGATCATGTTAATTGACTTATATGAAATGTTCCTAAAAATGTGGGGTTAAATTCCATCTCACAAATCACTGTTTTCAGTTATCGGATTATTCAGATTATAGTTTTGTATTCGTAAATATTATAATACTTTAATAATAGGTACATTGCTTTTCGTATTATTGACCATTTTTTCATTATGTATTCAGTGTTCATGTTTATGTTTATTTTCAAAAGTTTTTAAATTTATTTTTTTTTTACCTAGTGCCCGTTATACTAAAAACGTGACAAATTAAAGACGAATTTATTTTATATTTATCTAAATAAAAATCGATATAATTATTATATCTTTATCTAGATAAAATTTAGCATAGTTATCTTTATTTTTATTTAAATAAATTATTAGTTATCTATTCCCAACACTATGTGCTGACTTACTGCTTGGTGATTATTTTTATTATACTCGCATTCCTTGCCGATATTGTGTGAGAATATCCGAGCCCGATTGATAGAAAAACAGACAATTTTACATTTTATACTAAAGATTTCTTTTAAATAAATAATTTTTTTTTTTCAACACGAGAGGAAAGTAAATAAAACCAAGTGATGCCGTTTTACTGTCTTAGAAAAGAGCCGAGCAAAAAATGAATTGTTTTCAAAAAAAAAGTAGTAAAGAGAGGCAATTTAAAATCTACCCTCAGACATATTCGTAAAAATGGCTATAAATTTATTTTCTAGAAAAATGATTGTAAAATTGTATTATAATTATAAATTCTAGGACTAAGTTTCCATTTAAAGTAATATTATATAAATATAGCTAGTATCGCGTACATCTAATACAATATGTTTGTGTGTGTGTGTGTATGCATTACGAAAATGAATGAATCGTGGCTCTCTCGGATAATATTCGTGAGCCACGACAAACGTTATAATATTAATCGTTCTTTATTGTTTTGAATTATATTGGTCAATCGTCATCATTTTATTTATCACTGTTATAATAATAATAATAACAACAACAATACATAATTACTTTTAATCTTTATATAATTTTTTACTCGCTAAATGTAATAAATCACCGATTGTGAGAAGAAAAAATAAATAAAAAATAAAATAAAGGATGTTACGGTACTATAATATTATATCACAGTGTATGATCTAGTTATTTAACGATATTCGTTGTACCTACTCTTTCTTTAGGTGTTATCGTGATAAATCAAAAATTATAAAAACATTAACGCTATAAACTTATATGTTTTTTTCGCAAATTTAATTGCTATTATAAAGGTATGAGGTATATTATATAGGTAGTATCAAAATTAAATTTTTTAGTATTCAGTATTCCATATTAATACGCACTGAGCTATCAAACGATAATATAATATATTAACTATATTAAAATATTAAAATATTTTCGACATAATATTAAATAATTATTAAATGTTTCGTACGTTGAAATGATAATAGCAATTAGCAAGTCATTGTCGATCACATTTTATAATGCTCTATGCTCTAAGCGTCGTGGGCTCTACTCATCCTAGTCTTAGGTACCATTTGTGTGAACATTATTTTATTAATGAGGCGTGTGAAAATTTACCGTATCTTTGTAAGAATTATTGTGAACCGATACAAGATCGTTTTACGGACTTATTTATTTAATTTTATTCGTGGAAGAAGAAAGATAAGTCATTAAATCCAATGCATGTTATTTATTATAATATATGAGCTGAACATTTATAAATTATAATAAATAAGTGTCTTATGCTAATAATAATCATTTGTTATTTTAAAACAAATAATTGACATATCTATATTTTACACACGTATTAACCGTAAGTAGTTTATATAGCTCTCTTTCCATAGTAACAAAATACAATTAACTGAAATATCTGAAAATATTTATATTTATTTTAATCGTAATATTAAGCTGAATCAAATAAAATTCAAAATCAATGTTATGCATAGGTACACTATGTACATTGGAATAAATCCATTAACTCTGTAAAGGTAATGGTCTATTCTGCATACTATTCTCTAATATCTTTCAAATTTTAAAAAAATTGTTAAGAATTATAATATATTTCAAAGTATGTAACTCAAATGAAGTAAAACATTATAAAATGAGTGTGACAAACTTGAGATTAAAAAAAAATAACGAATGACGTTATTTTGCTACATATAATTTTTTGTAGTCTGATTTATAGGTTTTTTTTAAATCTTTTATTTACAAAATTACAATCTGTTTTAATGACTTAATAAGTTAATATTATGATGAATTATAAATATATAATAATAAAATATCAGAATCTCGTGATAAGAGAGACTATCAAATATCCATTGTAATAAATTGATCTTTTAGAATTAATTAGTTATTTTTATTGATTTGAGATATTCGTTTGAGAAATATCAATACCAGCTATTTTAGATACTATGTATGGAGATTTTTCAGGGACTATGACTAAAGTGCGAGAGAAGATATTATAGTCGATATAGATAAAGAAAAAAAACGATCTTGGTGATACCATAATTAAGTTTGAGTGTTTTTAACGGTGTTTGGCTAGTTGTTAAGTTTTAAGGTTCGAAAAATAACTGAGACACAATCACCATTAATCAACACGCTACACCACACCGTCTAAATCCATAGTTATAGTTAACAACGTCTATACTTTTCTCTTATCTGACAGTTTCTCTGCAAGGTAGATTGCATATTAGGCGAGGCTTTAGGAGGGAGTGAACGTAGTGTAGTAAAAATATATTTATAATTTTATTAAACTTAAAAGTGATAGTATTGGTATTGGAAAATATAATTACGATCATAAACAGTCTGAGTAGGTCTGTGTTTAAAGATTGCTGTTCATATTATTATCTTCCCACAGAACGTACCCAAAGTTACGTTAATATTATTATTAATGCATATCCGTAATACAATCTATAGTATTGAGTCGCGATAACTCGAATGAAATGTATAATGATGTATCAGTACAATTAATCATTACAAAATGATAAATAACATTTGACGATGGGCTTACGTATGAATAATAATAACACTACTAATTCGGATTGAGGCGATTATTGCGGCCATTCGATATTACATATTATACTAATAAGAAATTTGTATAAAATATTAACCGCAATTAATCCAAAGCTTTTGGAACGATACGAGACTGCGACCACTGTACTTTTATTTTATTTTTTATTTTTATTATCAGTTTGTCTCTGTATAAGATCGACATACAACTATTTCCAATTATTAAAGCTGCGGTAAAAGAGACAAGTGGGCATTGACGTGGTGCGGGTTCATTAAAAATATATCTATAAAGTATATAGGCTAAATGTATATTTCATATGTTGTATCGTTCGTGTACTCGTATTATCATTATCGCATAGCCACACACCATCATGCTACAATACTACATGTCTACATGCATGTGTATTTATATATTATATCGCATAACGACACAAACACACATATACACGATATAGAGTTAAGTTAGGTGACATTAAATGCGTGATTTGAATGTATAGTATAATATATTATACACACGAATGAATGTGTAATACATTCGTCGAGAAAACAAACACACTTTAATATAGGTGTAAGGTGTACCGGACAAGTGTAAGAGTATGTGTATGTGTATGTGTGTGTGTGTGTGTGTGTGTGTGTGTGTGTGTGTGTGTGTGTG